>NC_033642.1:4302141-4306134 GCF_001540865.1 Ananas comosus
TGACGAAGATCTCTCGACTGTGAAGACGGAACAATCGAACCTACGAAAGGTCCAACGGGTTAGAATCTAACCCACTAACATGACTCGCTAACACACAATCCCTACTCACCAGAACCACGAGAACCGGTTTCCCAAAACCGATTACCGAACAAGCCGGAAGTCCCGAAAACCGCACCGGAACTCCACCGTCGCTCACCCGTCGTTTTCGAACCCTCGAAACGACGCGGGTGACCAGCCAACAAGGCTCAGCGACGACGCAAATAATCACCAAGTACCATCGGAAGAATTCCGAACCGAAACCCGCGTTCCGTCGGTGGATTTCGTCGAGAAACGCATCGGAAATCACTTTACGGTCTCCGTAAGGGCTTGGGGCCTTGGACAATCAGTCCAAAGGTTACCCACTACTCACCCATGCTGCCAACAGCAACCGCAACAACCCAAAATACATAAAAGCCCTCCCGATTACCCGAAATCACATTATTTCATGCGATCTCGGCGCTTTTATGGTCCGTCTACACAAACTAGAAGTCATTCAGCCAAATTGAGACACCTACTAACAGGTCTCGGTGTGCCGGAGGCTGTGCTCACCTTTCGGAGCACTGCCGGCCACTGTGGCACGCGCACGAATGATGCGAAAATTAGTGAAATAGCGCGTACAGTAGGAAAAGCATGCTTATCTCGCTAACCAGGGGCTCGTTGATTCTAAATGAGGAGAGAGATGTGATCAGGACTGACAGAGGATCACCATGCTCACCCCCGGAGGAATCGGAACAGCCTCGGGTCGCCGGAATAGTGAACAGAATAGGAGACTATGCGCAGAAAGGCTGAAATCAAGCTTACAGAGCTAGGCAGGGCCCGGGGTGGCCGGCGGCGGCCGGACGGCGGGCAGGCTGGCCAGGGGTTGGTGCGGTAGGTCCGAGGTGGCCGGGGTTGGCGTCAGCAGGCGACGGGAGGCAGCGGCGACGACGGCCAATGATGCCCTAGGCACCCAAACCCGAAGAGAACACAGGCTCGCTCCGGCCTACGGGGAGCTCCGGTGGCGTAGGCGACGACGGCGGACGAGTGCGGCCGACCAACCGGGACCCGTGCTCACTCCGTTCGGCGGCGGAACGTGGCTGCGGCGGTGCTGGACTAAACCGAGCCCGCGCGGGTTCACCACGGCTCCAAAGGTAGCGGCGACCATGGCGGCGGCCGGAGGAAGGTCGGGGCGACGGCGGCACGTCGCCGGAGGTCGAGGAAGGTCGGCGCGCCATGCTGCGGGTGGCGACGACGCGCGGTGGTCGAGAAGACTAGGTCTCGGCCCGTTCAAGGTTTGGGCGGCCGCAGAGAGGGAGAGCGGCGGCCGGCAGCGTCGGGAGCGGCGGCGTCGGGAGCGGCGGCGATGGCGCGCGGGGGCACGCCGGAGGTCACCGAAGGGCGGCGCGACCGATGGGGAACGGCGGTGGTGCGCGGAGGCAGGGAACATCCAGGCTCAACCTGGGTGACTGCTGCTGGCCGTAGGAAGTTCGGGAAGCTCCGACGGGGCGCGGGGACGGCGGGGACTGCACCGGGAAAGGGTCTCGGCCGAGGGAAAGGCTTCCTAGGGTGTCTTGGACCTTCTCTGATGTCGAAGGCCGAGGGGGTGGTGGCAAGGTGGAGGAAAGAGGTTGACCAAGCAATTCCGGCGGCCGGGGAAGCTCGCCGACGGCCGGGGTGCGCGCACTGCTAGGGCATTGACCTGCAGATGGCGGCTAGGGCACAGATGGGGCGCTGGGTCGAGTAGATCTAGGGTTTCGTGCATAGAAACCCTAGATGCACATTGTATACAAAGTGCAATTTTGCACAAAAGTCCACCGAAGCTTGGTATTTCTTACCCAGTCCTTCATAGTGGGTAACAATTGCGTATTCGCACCTCCATATACGATCTCGTGCGATTCGGTACATAAAATATGGGGACTTTTGCGAGAATTCCAATTAGTCACTTTAGACCCCTTTTCAAACATCATGCGATATTCGGCAATCCGTTCATTAGAATTCAGAACGGATTGCGCCATCGCATTCAGCACGACGGGGACCATAAACGTACGATTTTGGTTCACATCGATCGGTCACGGATTCGCGACGAAACCCGTCCGCTCTCCAATTTCCAAAAAACCACACACATATACCAATGTGTAATCCCGCTAAATCCTAGATTCAAATTCAAATTTGAATCTCCTACCACTAGTAGGTACATGTAACATCCCTCACCTTACTCTAGGTCGCATACACAGAGCACGAGGAGTCTCATTATGCAAGAACAGCAAAGAGCGAAAACCCTCTTTTTGATAAAATCTCTTTTTCTCGAAAATCGTGCGTTAGATCTGAAATCTGTCAGTGCCATTAGTTCCAGAATAGCTGAACCGGTCGAAACGAGCTATTGGATCGCTATGAACGGAGTCCGATACACGCCGAAAGCCAACTCTACTCCGTGGCTTCACCGAAAAACCAGGTTACTATTCACTTTAAGTGAAAACTAATAATCACGTAACTTCTCCATTCTAACTCGGTTTCTCCTGAAACTTGATGAGTGCTTTTGTAATTAAATTACACACCTAAACATCATCAACAGAGAGTTTACTTGCACTATCAAAATCTCAATCCTTACAAACATACCAACCCCAAAATGTAGGGGCTAGAGCTGGGGGGCAGGCTCCAAATATTCAAAGAGCAAATCTCATAGCACAAAACTTCGGACCACTACAAGGACCGAATGAAGCACAAGTACAAGTTCCTTTGCAGGAAAACAATAATGAAATATATGCGTAAATCGAAGAAGCCATCCAAAATTCTTTTGGAGTAGGCGCAAGGCCGGCAATGCAGCCTATATTTAGATCACCTTATCCTGCAAATATAGACACAGAGCATCCATACCCAGCAAACTGGAAAATACCGAAGTTTGATAAATTTTCTGGGGATGAGACCGAAAACACGGTCGAACATGTGGCACGGTTCACGGCACAGTGCAGGGAAGCCGTGACAGATCCATTTTTAAAATTAAGATTGTTTATCACGTCGTTAACTAAAACGGTGTTTACTTGATATACAAGTTTATCAGCCAATTCCATCCAAGATTAGAACGAATTAGAAAGAAAATTTCATGAGCGATTTTATAGGTCGGAGCCACAATTATCGATTACCGACTTGGCTTTATACCGATAAAAGTCAGGTGAAATGGTCGAAGAGTATTTGAACCGTTTCAAAATAGCCAAAATCCGGTGTCTTTATGAGAATGCTGGAATCAGAGTTCGCCAAAATGGCGTTAAATTGTCTACATTTTAAGATAAAAGACCATTTTGAAGATAAATATTTTTCTAACATATTTGATCTAAGTGTTAGAGTTGCCCAATATGAGCAATTTCACAAGAAAAGTGAGGACGATCGGCTGCAATGGAGCTGATATAAAAATCAAAGCAAAGGTAAAGAGAAATCCTTGCTAGAAGAACAGTCGGTTCAAGAAGAGCCGAGCCAATCGAGTAAAAGTGAAAAATCGGTTGATGAAGCCGAGGTATATGCGGCTGGTAAAGAGCCATTTTCTTCAAGAAAAAATCCTTGATAGAAGAACATTCGGTTCAAGAAGAGCTGAACCAATTAAGTAAAAGTAAAGAATCGGCTGATGAAGCCGAGATATATACGGCTGGGACAATAAAGAGCCGTTTCTTTAAGCCAACCAAGACCAGCGAAACTAAAGCTTGGGCCTCGGCTGTGTCATTTGAGCAGTCTATTTGGCACCAATAGTCATCTGAATGTTTATTCGAAAGACTATTTGGGGGGCATTTGTAATACACTGACTCTAGCAAATTGCGGAGTCCGAGTGTGTGGAATGAGTTGTGGAACTATCCTACATGTTCTAAAGGACTTAGACAAGTTTTTGGACAAGTTTGAGAGTGATTGGATGGCTAAAAGTAAGAAAGTGCATTGATTGGGCGAAATCAGCCTTTTCTGCTTGGTGTACCGGTACAGCCATTATGGTGT
>NC_033642.1:4306234-4328378 GCF_001540865.1 Ananas comosus
TTGATCAGAGAATTTTACATGAGAGCAGGTCACCTCAGTGACTCCGACGGTGGTCCGTACGTATTTAAGACTTCCGTACGTGGTGTTGAGTTATCCATCACTCCTGCGACAATAGTTGCGGTGCTAGAGATGGAAGCAAAGACTGACGGAGTGAAGTATCTGCAGGCCGGGTTTGACTCACTTCGCGATTGGAACCGTGTCGTGAACACTATTTGTATGCCGGGTACTGAATCAAACGGCATTATGGTTATGTCCAAAGATTTCAAAATGGAGTACAGGTTTCTGAACTTTGTAGTTTGCTACAACATCATGCCTCTCGCGAACACGAAAATCTTGAGATGGGATCGCATTCTGTACATGTATCTCTTGGGTAGGCCGGATATTGTGAGTGCCAAAAATATTAACATGAATATTCCGTTTCTGATCTGGCGGAGAATGGCAAAAGATATCAAGACTTCCGGACAAAATGAGAGGTTACCGTTTCCTTTGATAATTATGAGGATTTTGCGACTTCGTGAGGTGGATGTTCGATGTACATCATACGAGCACAGTTTGGGTCGGATCAATGAAAGGACGTTTGTAAAGTCCTCGGTGCAGCTTCGTACGTCGTCTCAACGTGCTTCTTCCCCTCCTGCAGCTCCACATCCTGCTACTGCTACTTCTTCCCGTCCTTCTATGGATATTTCTGAGGAAGATATTTCCGTTTTATCTGTGTATCGCGAGCAGCAACGTCTATCGGAGGAGCTTCAGAAGTTGTCTGCAGAACAAGCTGCGATTCGTAAGGATGTGGGCAAGATGAAGCGCTTGTTGAACATGATTTTTGACAAATTGGGATGTTGTCGGGCAGATTTACCTCCGGGAGATGATTCTGACTAGGAGTTACCGGGCTTCTCTTTTTGTCGTTTTGGCGCTTTCTGACAAAAAGGGGGAGATGGATTTGGATGGTTTTAATGATGATGATGATACTTGATACTTGAATGTATTTAGCTAAGATGATCTTTGTTTAGTTAGTGCTTTAGGTGTTTGTGATTATGAACTATGACTTGATAGTTTGTTTGATCTTGATACTTGATCTTGATACTTGAATCTTGATTATGCTTTGAGAATGTTTTTGCAGGAATTAATTCAAGACTTCAAGACTCCATGTCTAAGTCATAGAGTTTGTATTAAGGGTGTAAAAGTGTAATTTTCGTTTATTGGATTGATCATGCAGGAGATTCTCGTTTGGTGATTGCGATGATCTTCTTTTTATGAATTATGAGTTGTATACGAACTTTGTAGTATATTTTGTCACGAAATCGCCAAAGGGGGAGATTGTTAATGATTTTATAGATTGGCGAATTTCGTAGAGTTGTTTGGAGTCTTGAAGAGTTGATCGCAGAAGTTATTCAAATTGGAGAACGAAGACTTATTCGGAAAGTTTGACACCTAAGGTATAAAGAAAAGATCATTTGTGGTGAAAGTACCTAATTAGAATAAGTTCAGAAGGCTTAGATTGCTTTAAAACAATTTTTCTGAACTTTCATGTGTTCTGGGACCGGTCCCTGAAATGGAGAGACCGGTTCTCCTAAGGTCCTCACTGCGTGAACCGTGATGCAACCGGTCCCCTGTGATGAGAGACCGGTTCCCGAACCATGGTGGTTCTGTCGCGCAGCGAGGGACCGGTCTCAAGTTTGAGAGACCGGTTCCCGAACGTTGGGTTTTTGGTCACGGAGAGAGGGACCGGTTCCTCACTTGAGAGACCGGTCTCTCACAGACCGGTCTCCTCGAGAGGACCGGTCTCTGAGGACGACACAGGTTTTTAAAAATGACTTTTTGCAATCCTAATCTACTTCTAAGTCTTCTAAACATATAAATAAGCTATGTGGGTCATTTAAAAATTAAGGCTTTGAATATTTACCAATTCTAAACCCTAGAAACTTATTTCTCTCCGTTTCAATGCTTAGATTTACATGATGAGTTTCTAGCAATCAACATCGGCTTGATTCTTCGTTGTTACTCAATAATTCTTACGAGAATCAAGTAGATGTTTGATAAAAGGTGAATCCCATACTTATTGGTTTTCAAATAAGTTAAATCACCACAAATCTTCGGATTCTAAAAGCTCATCGGAAGGAGGTTCGGCGCGTGGATCTCGCGTGAAGCCGAGGATTCGGTGGACGCTTTGAGGAGTTGAGGCGTTGACGCTGCAAGGAGTTGCAGCAAGGTCGATTGGTGGATTCCTATCGATCAAGGACCGGCAAAGATCACCATCAACGAGAAATCGGTAAATTGAGTCGTGTGTTTTTGTCGAAATCACTTGTACTCAAGTTTTCTTAGTGGATTTTCTTTGCGTGATCGGTCCCGTGGGTTTTTCACTCCGATTTGGAGTTTTCCCACGTTAAATTCTCGGTGTGCTGTTTTAATTTCCGCTACTTTATTTTATTTGCATCGAGATTTCTCGAGTTTGCCGGATTTACACCTATTCACCGCCCTCTAGGTGTTACTTACCTTTTAGATCCTCGGGATCCATATCTTACAGGCAGGGCATGGGGCGTGACAGATAAGATGGTATCAGAGCATAAAGTATAGAGGTTTAGATGGACCTAGGTGACCCTAGGAAAGTATGAACTATAGGAGAATAAGGCTCGTGAGAGACGAGGACTTGTGACTTGTGGCGAAAGGTTAAAAGATTAGGTTGTATGGTAAACCTCTAAGACGGATATTAGAGGTAGATTCAAGGTGTGGTTTATTCTCAACCAAGTGTATTCATGTTGGCGCGCGACAACATGAAACCTAGTGATGAGAATAGATGCCCTTGCTTGACTTTCGTCTGATTGGCTTTTGAGCCGGTGTTAGTGGTCTCGTGTTCGACCCAAGATGGTCGAGAACTAATCGAGTTATCGTGTTTCAGGAAACGATGGCACCGCGTAGGCGATCTTCATCTAGATCGGCGCGGGAAGGGACGAGTAGTGTCCCTGAGCAAACCGACGTGAGCAGAGACTCAGAGCTTCGTGATCAGTTGGCCACACTCGTAGGATTGGTGAGGCAACAAGCTGATGTAGTGCAGCGGCAGCAGGAGGCTGCTATGCGTCAGGAGGAGCAAATGAAAAGACTCTAAGAGACGGTGGATCAGCTGGTGGCTGCGCCGTCTGTGGCTCGTCGAGGACGGCCAGGAGTCACGGCGGAGACGTTTCCGTCGGATTCGGCAAATCCGACTCCTGTTGGTTCTGAGGTGGTTGCGGAGAGGGAGCGAGCTTTGGCTGCCCTCATGACCTTCAAACAATTCGATCCGCCTACCTTTGATGGAGAGGATGTAGATCCGTGGATCGTTGAGATGTGGATCGATTCCATGGAAACACTCTTCGAGGATCTGTACACCTTGGAGTGAGACAAGGTGAACCTAGCCGTACACTATTTGAAACAGTCGGCAAAGGTGTGGTGGAAAGGTGTCAAGCGAGACCGATCGCCTAGTCTCTCTCTTATGATGTGTGAAGAGTTTCGGGGAATGCTATTCTCCGCCTATTTCCCCGACAGTGAGAAGCAGAAGCTTAAAGAAAGATTCCGGAAGCTGCGGCAAGGAGACCGCTCCGTCAGGCAATACGAGCGGGAGTTCTCCCGTATCGTGCATTGTATCCCGAACGTGGTACGGGATGATAAGGATAAGGCTGACTGCTTTGTGCGTGGATTTCGGCCAGACCTCTATAAGGCTGTGATCATGCTTAAGCTACAGACTTTTGCTGAAGTCTTGGATCGGGCCTTGTGGATAGAACAGGGCAACGCATTTATTCGAGAAGAGCGCAAGTCGTATTACAAGAAAAAGGGGAAAGGACGATCGACAGGTGGAACCGGTGGTCAGTCAAGTTCCCAACGGACTTCGACGAGTTCGCACTCTCGATCCCGAGCTCCGGGGACATACCGTATTCGGTCCTCGGCGAAATGTGTTATTTGTGGAGGCCCTCATTACCCACAGCAGTGCGAGCAGCGCGAGGGCAAGTGCTTCAAGTGTGAGCTGTCGGGTCATTTGTGGGACGAGTGTCCGCAAGGTGACGGCCAGGCCTTGATGCTGGCGACGGCCTATTCCTCCCCGGGACAGCTTGCAGGTGTGCCGCCTGCGGCATGGTCGGGGGAACAGCCGTTAAGGATGATGCGACCGGAAGGTTTGCGACGAGCGCCAAGTGGCCATGGATAAGCGACCCGAGTTGCGGAGCCTGCCGTTGCCGACGACATCGTGGCAGGTATGGGTTAATTGAGTAAGCATATGCTTTTACATGATTTTAAGCCAGTGCATAGCATGCATTCATTATTGGTCAGCTGCTACTACTTATGTATTGCATAGTAGGGACCGAGTGGGCGGGTAAGTGTAGATACCCGGGCAGGCATATGTAGTGAGTGTTGTGCTTGCTGGAGCAGGTAAAGAGCCAAATGGTACTAGCAAATTGCTAGCAATGATTCACGGATAAGAAACGAGACTCGCGGTAAGGATAGAATGATGGAGCGACTCAAAAGGCAATGGTTAGTGGATTGCGAGAGTTAAGCTATGGTACGTGAGGATACCCGAGAAATCCGAGTGTTTCGGATGTCGTTCCGGTAGATCGAACAGTGAGAGTGGAATTATTGTTACGAGAGTAATCGATTACTTGCCGAAGCCGGGCATGCTGGCTTAGTAGTACCTCTAATTGAGGCAGGCGAGTCGCGCTCGGTGGTCAGTTCGCATAGGCAGGGTTGTCTAATGCTTGACATAGTTGGAACGCTATAGAGGTGTGTAGAGCGCTCGAGTGTAGGTACTCGTAGGGTATGGATGAGAATCAGCCGGGTGAGTGTTGGCAGTAGCACTGCAGCGTTGCTAAGTGTGAAGCGGGCCATGGATCACCCGTGGGGCTGGTGGCTTGCGTTGTTAAGGATTTTATTAAGTTGGTGACTTTCGTGAAGTTTTGGACGGAGTCTCGAAGAGTTAGAAGACGAAGTTTGAAGTAAGAATTGGAGTTTGGCGATCAAAGACTTTTGTCAGATTTTTGGGATCTCAGGTATGATTATAAATAATTTGTGGTGAGATTTTATGGTTAAAAGATGTTTAGAAGACTTAGATTCTATTTTTGTTGATCAAACTAAAGTTTTCTAAAAATCTCAGGGATCAGGGACCGGTCCTTGATCAGAGGGACCGGACCCATCAAGCTTCTCTGCGTAGAAGTTTTTGTGAGACCGGTCTCTGATCTTGAGGACCGGTTCCCGTAGGTGATTATTCTTGTTGCGCAGGGAGGGACCGGTCTCTGAATTGAGGATCGGTCCCCGTACGCTTGTTTTTCAGCTACGCAACGAAGGACCGGTCTTCACCTTGGAGGACCGGACCCTGAGACCGTCGTCAGTTTTTAAAATTGAGTTTTTGAAATCCTAGTCTATCTTGAAGTCTTCTAAACCTATAAATATGATATGAGGATCTCCATATGACGTGAGTTGAGCGAGATAACCTTTTAGAAACCCTAACGGCTTGATTCGGAGTTTTGATCTATGTTTTAAACATCAAGCTTTTAGATCACCGATTTGATTCTTTGATTTTGATTCAAAAATTTCTTAAGGATCAAATTGGTGATGTTATAATTAGGGTTTCTCCTCATATTATATGTGCTTTCAAAGATCTTAAATCACCACAAATTGTTAAATCCCTACGAGCTTCGGATGGAGCGTTAGCGCGTGGATCTCGCGTGAAGACTGTGGATTTGGTGGGCGTTTCGTGGAATCGAGGCGTGTTTGGCTACAAGGACTTGCGGTGTGGTCGGTTGGAGGATTCCAAGCGATCGAGGACTGGCAAAGATAATCTACAAAGATTATTGGAGACCCTCTTACTGGTGTGAAAACTAGGAGACAACTTCAGTGCGAATTTGCTTGTTATGTCTCTTTAGTTGAGCCAAAGAATGTTGACGAAGCTCTTCTCGATGAATATTGGATTAATGCTATGCAAGACGAACTTGGTCAATTCATGCGTAATGATGTCAGGGAATTGGTGCCGCGTCCTGAGCAACAACACATAATAGGTACCAAATGGATCTTTAAGAATAAGAAAAATGAGGATGGTACTATTGTTCGAAACAAAGCGAGACTTGTTGCTCAGGGCTACTCACAAATTGAGGGAATAGACTTTGATGAAACCTCGCCCCGGTTGCTCGTCTTGAATCAATTCGTATTTTGTTCGTGATTGCCTGCCATTTTAAAATCACTCTTTTTCAAATGGATGTTAAAAGTGCATTTCTAAATGGATTTTTAAAAGAGGAAGTTTATGTTGAACAACCGAAAGGTTTCATAGACTAAAAATTTCCAAATCACGTTTTTCGACTGAAGAAGGCACTTTATGGACTAAAACAGGCTCCGCGAGCATGGTACGAGCGCTTGACAAAATATCTTTTGGAAAAGGGCTACAACCGAGGGGGAGCGGATAGAACTCTCTTTGTAAAACACTTGAAGAATAATTTCATTGTGGCACAAATTTATGTTGATGACATAGTCTTTGGGGCAACTAAAGATAAGGATGCCAATGATTTTGCAAAGTTGATGACAAGTGAGTTTGAGATGTCGATGATGGGGGAGCTTAATTATTTCCTTGGACTTCAAGTTAAACAAACTAAGGATGGAATTTACTTGTGTCAATCCAAATATGCGAAAGATTTGGTTAAGAAATTTGGATTGGACAATGCAAAGAATTTTGACACTCTAATGGGTACAAGTAACAAAGGACTTGGATTGAATTCGGAAGGACAGAGTGTGGATGAGAAACAATACAGAAGCATGCTTGGGAGCCTATTGTACTTGACTGCGAGTAGACCAGATATTGCTTTTAGTGTTGGAATTTGTGCTCGTTATCAAGCTAATCCTAAGGAAGTTCATCTAAAAGCGGTTAAAAGGATCATTCGGTACGTTAAAGGTACAACCGCTTATGGCCTCTGGTATCCTATGAGAACATCTCTTGATCTGATCGGATACTCAGATGCAAACTGGGCTGGTTCTGCAGATGATCAGAAAAGTACTAGTGGAGCTTGTTTCTACCTTGGACATTGTCTTGTTGCTTGGCACAGTAAGAAACAGAACTGTATTGCACTATCCACTGCTGAGGCTGAGTATATTTTTGCTGGTAGTTGCTCCACTCAGTTGTTGTAGATGAAGAGCTTACTGAGAGACTGTCGGATCCCTTCCACCACTCTTACTATTCTTTGTGACAACACAAGTGCAATTAATATTTCTAAAAACCCTGTTTTACATTCTCGAACAAAACATATTGAACTCAGATATCACTTTTTAAGAGAATTGGTCGAATCAAATGTTCTTCATCTTGAATACATTTCTACTGAAAATCAGCTTGCTGACATTTTGACAAAACCTTTAGATCAAAAACGTTTTCTACATTTGCGAAAGGCTATTGGTATGAATTCTTCAGTCTAGATGTTGTCTATGGGCCATAGATCTTGCACAAACTCTTTTGCATATCTTTTGTTTTACATGATCACTTTTTTGATATCCATGACATGATTTTCATTGTTTTATAATATGTTTAGCTTGGTCAATGTCATTTTTATTCTCTGTTGTCATATTTTTTTGAAAAGATTGATTCATTCAAATTCTATTTTAGTATAATTTGCAAAATTCAACATCTCATTCTTTGAACTTTAAACATTGTTTTTGTCTTGTGTGATTATGAGCTATGAAATGAATAACAATTTCCCTATTTTCGAAATTATGATACTATCTTCAACTTGGGGGTTGCACTAATTTAGGGGGAGTCTTTCCGGTGATTAATATTAGAATGTAAAAAGATGTGGAAAGAGTTACATCCCTCGTGGGAGTGTGAAAACTACCACCACATGGAGGAAAGAGCTACCACCCCGGTCGTCCGGTCAGTGTGTGCAGCTACCACATGTTTGTTTAAAGCATCTCTATTGTTAAAGAGGCTAAATATATCTGAGGATGTCTGGCGATATATATAAATAAAAATTTTAAATAAGGTGCTTTGGAGATGATAAAAGTTGTGTTACATTTAATACATCTCCTAGGTGATATAAGGTGGACTGTGAAAAGATGCTCAAAGAGCCACTCCCTCGTCGAATAGTGTGCATAACTCAATTTGATCATATTATCTTAATTTCCTGATTATGGGATCTTCTTATTCCTCTTTTTGGCAACTCTGACGACAATACAATACAATTAATATTTAGATTTTGGCTGATGTGTGGAATTTAGCATTATACTCATCTAGAATTTAATGCATCTATCGGTTCAACAAATCTTGACACTTCGAATATTTTTGAAATTAACTTTGTTTACCATATTTATAAAATTTATATTAAATGTCATTGGGAACTCATCATGACTAATTTTTTGATGTTGAGCTAAGTTTGTGTTTTTCATAAATAAAAAAAAGGGGGACGAATTTTTTTTTTTTTGGTACGGGGACCAGTCTCCCGTCTTGAAGGACCGGTCCCTCTGCCCGACCTTATATAATCGTTTTGGTCCGATCTCTCTCTTACTTTACCAAAACTCCCTTATACTCCTTCCATGACCTGCCAACGTCTCCAGAGGGTTTTTGTCTTACTTCTTCTTGGATTTCTTCGCTTTGTTGGTAAGTTTTCAGTTTAGGGCTTATTTTTTCATGCTTATTACGAGGATGG
Source organism: Ananas comosus (assembly GCF_001540865.1). Classification (NCBI taxonomy): domain Eukaryota; kingdom Viridiplantae; phylum Streptophyta; class Magnoliopsida; order Poales; family Bromeliaceae; genus Ananas; species Ananas comosus. The sequence goes on from NC_033642.1 coordinate 4,314,868, forward strand.
GATTTGTATGGGATTTGCTTTGAAATCTTGTTGGGTCTCTTGATTATTAGCTTTGTTCTTTGATTTTTCCTTGTGGCTCTCGATTTCTTCATGCATAACTTCATTGTGTTCTTTGATATTTCTATATGGCCCTAGATTTCTCTAGATTTTTTTTCTGCATTTTTTTAACAGTGTGATATCTGTGTTATTTCACAACTTGTTGAAACAGGGATCTCTTTCGAAAAATGTATTCACTATTGCTTGTGCTTGTGTTCCTTATGGCCGGTGGTGGTCGTGGTGGTAAGCGCCATCGTTCTTCAGCTCAACAACCTGTAGAGCAACCGGTTGAGGATATAGGAAGTGTAACGCACTGGACCTTTGCAAATTGTGAAGTTCGAGTGATTGAATGTGTTTCGAGCTTTTCCACACTTGGTGGAGGGTCGTAGAATGTTTTTCGATCCAAAAAGTTCGAAAACCTGAGTTCTAGACGAGTCCTGAGAGTTTTTACTCTCAGGGACCGGTCCCTGAAAGGAGAGACCGGACCCCCAGTGAGCAGTGTTGCGCAGCCGGCGAGGCAACCGGTCCCTGGCGAGCGAGACCGGTCCCCGAGCGCGTCTTCGCAGTGAGAGACCGGTCCCGCGCAGGGAGAGACCGGTTCCCGAACGTTGGTTTCTCGGGTGCGACACGAGAGACCGGTCCCTTGCAGGGAGAGACCGGTCCCTCTGGGCGAAAACTGTCCAGTCCGGGCTGATGTAAATTTGAGTTTTTGAGGGGCCTCTCTGGATTTTGTTGCTCTAAATGGTCTATAAGGCCATTTCACTCTCTTCCCTCCTCATTTCTCACCCTCTCCCTACACCTTCTAGAGAGAGAAGAAAGAGAAGGAGGAGAAGAAGAAGAGGAGCTTACTTGAGGGAGCTTGGAGCTAAACCCCTTTCCCTCCTTTCCACCCTTGCTTGACTTGGAGCTTGCTTGTAGAGCTTGGTGGTGGGCCAATCTTCAACCCTAGAAGATTTGGAGCTTGTTTGGAGGCATCTTGGGAGGTTAGTATTATGATTCTAACCTTTGATCCTTGTTTTGGTAGGTGTTATGAAACCCTAGAATGTGAACTTAGGGTTTATTTTGGGTGTTTTGAATCTAGGGCTTTTGGAGCTAGATTGATTGGTTTAGAACCTTCCATTTGGTTGGATTGGAAGGGTTCTAGCTCTCTTTTGGAGCTTTGGAAGAGATTTTTTCTCTTGAGGTGAGTTTTGGCCCTTTTTGCTTCTAGGTTAATGTTTGATCTTATAGTTGATCGTAATGCCCGTGTATCTCTTCGCTCAATACTTTTAGGGTATTTTGAGGCTCGTGGACAACTTCTTTCGGCGAAACAAAGGACACCGCGACGGTTCGGTGGGTTTGACCTAGCCACACAATGGGAAAATTCCATTGTTGATGTTTTAAATGTCGTAAAATGAAAAAGTATGCATACTCTTGTTATATTTATTTATTGTGAATTTTTGAATGTTTAAAATGTCCATGTTACATATAGGAAAATTTTGAACCTCTATGTAGTAGAGAGCATGCATGTGTGAGATAGCATTCTGGTTGAGATTGAAACTAAGATCCCTGTTATGAAAATGAACCTTGCCTTCATACGTTTAGCTTATAGGCCAATTGTGACATTAGGGATTTTTGGAAGCCTAGAGAGGCTTAAGGACTTAGACTATTTGAGAGATTGGGCCAATGTCATAAAGAGGCATTGGGCCGGGGCTAAAGTGAACCTTGCTATTATCGTCTTAATTGGAATATGGTACATGAATTGGGCATGATTAGTTGTGATGCTTAAGTGTCATAAAGAGGCACTAAGCAAGTGAGTGTTGGGATATCACTTTGTGACATAGAGCTAGACCGTTGGGTTTACTAAGGTACTACTACATGTTTGAGACATGAGGTTGGACACTTGAGACTTGGAACTATACTACTTGCCATTGTGCTCATCGCACATGCTTTAGGATCGCTCCTATAGAGCCGCATGCCGGAAGTTAGTCTAATGCGACTTATGTTCGCTCGGCGGTATTGAGAGGCCCGTACGGGTCGCGAGTGGACAGACAACAATCCAAAAGTAATGGATGTTGGGCTACACAGGCACTTAGGCGGCCACCATAAGCTGGACTACTTTTTCGGTAGATGACTTCAGATTGAAATGAAAATCGACCACGCGTGTTTGAGAATAATAATCAGCTACTAAGATAGGTTTAGTAAGTTAGATTACTTGACAATCTCATTAAATAGCTTTGGGGCATATAGTATAATGGGTCCTGACTAGAGCTTACTTCCTTAATGCATTGACATAATTGGCATCGTGAGTTTACTTGTTCATTATATTATTAGCATACTTAGTATGATTGACATACTATCTTGTGATAAGCGTAGATTACATTACGCATGACATCAGCATTACTTAAAGACATAGTAGTATAGCATTTCATTTATGCTTTTCTTTCAGCATGTTCTTATACTACGCATCTTTATTGTTTTTAATTATTGTCGTTACTTACGCCCTTATTCTTTGGGCTAGTGTGCAATTAGAGCTGAGTCAATAAATTGCCCACTAGGAACTTATTACAATTATAGTTCACACACCTCAGAGTTTGTTTTTTTGTGTTTCATTTGATGTTTTCAAGCCGTCTACGCCGGAGCGGCTAGGACCGGCGGTAATCAGGGAGTTGCTTCGAGCTAGCTTTCCATTGAGGACAATTCGAAGGTGAGTTAGCTCGTCGTTATTTTTTTTGAGAGAAGGTGAGAGTTGTACCGCAACATTATAGAGACACCATTTTGTACTAGAGGCTGTTTGTCACGCCCGGGACCTGGGAAGCCTCACCGTCGCGTGCCCAACCGCCATATGTCCATATCATTAAAGGCGTCTACAAATCAAAGCGGGAAAGTAAAGCAAGAGATGCCATAAGAAGTAAATAATACAAGCTAACTAATGAATATCAAAGCGAATATAGTTCTATCATCTACTTACCAAAGTATAGAAATAAAGCTAGACACATAAAAGGAACAATAGTATGTACACAAAACTGCCCCTTCAAGTACAAATAATGGTGGTCTATATACATATACGGGTACAAACTCTAACTCATCTCACAAACAAAAAACACGTAGAGGCTAGACCACCTATCGAACGATCTCGTAAGCAGCTAGCCGAGCGAGTACCCTTTTCCGCGATCTCGGCCATCTCCCGCTGCGTGGAAGCCTGAGAAAACATCGAGAAAAAAGAGCCGCCAGCTGAGAAACATAATAATTTTATAGTTCCCAGGGCAATTACTGACCTCACTACTGCTCCATCTAGGCAAAAATTAAGGGTAAGTATATGCAATAAAAGAGGCACGAAATAAACTGCTCGAAGAGAGAGCATAAGTAAATCTATATCTACAATATTCCACATAAGCACAGATGTCGAGATGTTTACATGCTATCTATCATAAAGGAAAAGTGAACCAAGGCAATAAGTTACGGTTACAAACCTTTAATTTCATGACATGATGTACAACTCTATTCGATGCAACCAAGTATATGGATTGAACATAGGTAACCGTGTCAAGTATACTACCCATGATCTCAATCCCTCACCCCTACGCATCTACCTCACTCAAACCTACACACTGTCTAGTAGTGATTGTCTAAAATCATCTCAACCCGTGTCCGATTCTCCTACTTCCAATTGGAGCTACCCCAAGTAGTCCAGCTGTGCGCCCTAAAGTGCTCCTGTGGTAGCACGACATTCTTACCTCCCACCACGCAATGTGTCTGTCCCCTCATCATCCACCCCGCGTACGGCTTTTCAATAACCAAACAAACACCACCAAGCAACCCCCACACGTGCCCAACAAAAGCCTCGCTAAGAGCGCCAAAAACTCGAGGAGTGCCCCCACCGCTTTAGGCGAGCCCGCAACACCCCATAAAACACACAAGCAGGACGTCGAAGAGCATAAATGAAACAACAAAAAACATGTCAATCTTAAATATCCAATCCTCATGTCTCAAACATGTATAGTCACTAGCAATGCCGCGAAAGATCTATTTAAGCACAATTAATTTTAACATTCGCACGCTAATGCCAAACACAAATACATCGAACACACAACAATACAGCACACACAATATTGATGTTGACATGTATTCCATCCCAATCAAATGGACACAATAATCCACTTAGTTCTCACAACACAACAACACCACTCAAACATGTTTCCGTCTCAATTCGCTCTGAATGAACATTAATCTCCTCCACATTCCCATACACTTTCTAATGGCAATTTTGTCAATTTCAATGTCTCATAAACTTAGGTTTAAATGCATGAATCCAATCTCATTTACACTATAGGAGCATGAAACCACGTCTCATATAGAATGCTAAATGCAACTATGGGCCTAACAAGCTACTCTCTACTATATAGAGGTCCAAAATTTCATCATATATAACATAGGCCTTTTAAGCATTCTAAAAATCATAATAAATACATATAACAAGAATATGCATGCTTTCTCATTTAACGATACTTAATTAAGCACAAATGAGAATTTCTCATTGTGTGGCTAGGTCAAACCCACCGAACCGTCGCGTAGGGCCTCGTTTCGCCGAACAAAGTTGTCCCCGAGTCTCAAAATGCCCTAAAAGTAATCAGCGAAGAGATACGAGGGCATTACGACCAACCATAAGATCAAGCATTAACCTAGAAGCAAAAAGGGCCAAAACTCACCTCAAGAGAAGAAATCTCTTCCAAAGCTCCAAAACAGAGCTAGAACCCTTCCAATCCAAGCCCAAGGAAGGTTCTAAACCAACCAATCAAGCCTCAAAAGCCCTAGGTTCAAAAAGCCCAAAATAAACCCTATGTCCCAAAACTAGGGTTTCATCTTCCAAAAATCACCAAAACAAGAATCTAGAGGAGGGAAACATGATACTAACCCTTTGGAAGCTTCAATCCAAGCTCAAAATGCCCTAGGGTTGACGTTTGGTCCACCACTAAGCTCTACAAGCAAGCTCCAAGCCTTGCAAAGGTGGAAAAGAGAGAAAGGGGTTGAGCTCCAAGCTCCCTCAAGCTAACTCCTCTTCTTCTTCTCCTCCTCCTTCTTCTTCTCTCTCTAGAAAGTGTAGGGAGAGGGTGAGAATGAGAAAATGAGAGAGGGAAGAGGAGGAAATGGCTAATAAGCCCAACTAGTGTAACAAAATTCAGAGAGGCCCCTCAAAAATTCAAATTTACATCAGCCCGAACTAGGCAGTTTTCGCCCAAAGGGACCGGTCTCTCCCCAGCAGGGATCGGTCTCTCGCTGCGAACCCGAAAAACCAACGTTCGGGAACCGGTCTCTCCCTGCGCGGGACCGGTTGCCTTGCCGGCTGCGCACACTGTTCACTGGGGGGACCGGTCCCTCATATCAGGGACCGGTCCCCGAGAGTAAAAACTCTCAGGACTCATCCAGAACTCAGGTTTTCGAACTTTTTAGGTCGGAAAACATTCTACAACCCTCCACCAAGTGTGGAAAAGCTCGAAATACATCCAAACACTCGAATCTCGCAATTTGCAAAGGTCCAGTGTGTTACACTGTTATTGTACTACTTTATGTCTTACCTTTATTATTTTGGTTATGTATCCTTTACTCTGGTTATAGATGTTAGAATTTTATCCGCTCTAATATCATTAGTTGTCTTTTACCCGGATTGTTCTATTTCTTGCTTTATTTCCGCTGTTGTTGTAGACGCCTTATATGTGTAGACATATTGTAAGGAAGTGAATCCTCGAAATCCGAGGATTAGACTTCGGTTTGGAATCGACTATTCATCGAGTGTGTAAGCTTCGAAAAGTCCGAAAGTGATTATGATGCATAAAGTGCATTAAGGAAGGGTCCGCGAGAGCACCAAGTGCAAAACTTGCACTGGAGCAGAAATGCTCTCGGGGACCGATCCCTGGCAGGGAGGGACCGATCCCATCAGGCTGGGCTGCGGAGGTCTCTGATGAGACCGGTCCCTGGCAGGCAGGGACCGGTTCCCGAACGTCAGCCTAGCGAGAATCGCCGAAATTTGGCTAAGTCCCGAGAATCCAACTTTCGAGAACCGATCTCTCGGACAAGGACCGGTCTCCCGGGGACCGGTCTCTCAGGCAAGGACCGGTTCCCGAACGCGAAAACCCCTATGCTCGAAGTGGCAGCCTTCGTGGACCGGTCTCCCCGAGCTAGGACCGGTCCCTCATTGCGAAAATGCCAAGAGAGGGCTGGATCAGAGGATGAAAAGTTGAGGGGGCTATCTGCAAAATGGCCTTTAATAGAGGTGGGGGACCCCTCTCTTTCCCTCATTTCTCTCTAACTCTCTCTCACTCTTTCCCTCTCTCTCTCGGAAAGAAAAGAAGGAGAAGAAGAAGGAGAAGAAAGAAAGGAAGGAAAAGAAGAAGAAGTGGAAGGAGAAGTCCAAGAAGAAGAAGAAGGTCTTCTTCCCTTTCTCCTTCAAGCTAGGGCAAGCTTGGAGCTTGGCTTAGAGGTAAACTCCAAACCCACCCATGGTAGATTTCTTAGGATTGGGTTTTATTGCTTGGAATTGGTTCAAATGGAACCTAGAGAAGATAAGTAGATGGTTCGGGCTCGCAATCGAAGCTCGCACCACGGATTTCTCCCTCGTTGCCATTCTAGGGCACGGATTTGGGATTTTGGTAAATCTAGGGTTTTGATCTAATTTGTTGGGTCGCTAATCTAATTGCTAGGTCTCTGAACGCGTCGGCGAAGACGGTTTGCCGATCTGACGAGCGAGCGCGGAGTTATCGCCGAATTGGGTACTCGAGGGCTCGCTTCGCCGCGAGGAGTTGAAGCGGCGTGTAAAGACCGCAGCGTCAAGTTTTCTATCATCGCGGCATCGCCAAGAGGTGTGTGGTGTCCATCCCGAAGCAATCGGGCTCCCTTCTATGTCTTAGTACATGTCGATTCTTGCATCTTATATTATCGCATTATAGGATGATTGTGCATTGCCTTTCCTTATGCTTTCCTTGATGATATCGTAGCATGTATTGGATACTTGACATAGTGGATTGATAAGGATTGGGTCGAGACTTGTGAATCCTATAGTGCAGAGAAAAAGATGGGCTCAATGGTTGGTTTGATATTAAACAAATGAACGAGTGGCATTTAGTTGATAGTAAACAAAAGAACAAATGACACACATGAGTCGTAGTGTAGGTGAAACCTATGGACTATATGATGATTGTAGCCCTAGAGGATAGGGTATTCTCGAGACGAGGATTGAATCATGCTCACGGTTTGTTTTTAAATCTTGTGATGGAAGCCCCACACAAGTAGTGCGCTCCGGAGTTGGTCACGTGGGATTGCCTATTTTGGGTCCCAAGGGATTGCCTATTTTAGGCCCCGGCAGACGGTCTCGGTTCGTAGTGCGAGTTGACCCTCCCTACCTTCGAGATGGCTAGTGAGCAGTAGGCTCCTTCAGGGAAGCCACGAGATTAAGAAACAAGTAAATGAGATTGATGAATGAGTAAATAGCTTTACCTTTGGGCATGATAATGGGTTAGTTGTTTATCTATTTCATTGTACATGCATTCATATATTTATGATTGGGCATAGTAGAGTAGCTTTACTTCTGTCATTTACCACTTTCCTTATCTATCTATCTATCGATTATCTGCTTTTGCCCGCTTGGACCTAGTGGGGAGATCGGCGGAGTCGGCGGCCGAACCCACTGGGAACTAAGGAAGTTAGTTCTCACCCCCATTTTACCACAGGTTCGAGTTCGGGTGTCCTCGGTGAGCGTGAGGATCGTGGTAAGGGCCCGGCGCTCTAGTCGCATTAGCTACCTCCCTTTTGCATTAGCTGTCACCCTTTTGTATTCGAGAGTAGATGTTGTATAGGGTGAGGTTCGAGTGATTGTATTTATATTTTGGGAGAAAGTAAAAGATGTAAATATATATATATATATATTATGTCAAATGAATGTAATAGATAGCCTCTTCTCTCTTTATGTACTTGTATATGTTTTTATACTTGTATCTTGCTCTCGTCTTGTTGCACTGGTGGTGCTTCTTGATCGTGTATTTATGAATTAATTCCTGGGTAAATTCTTATACATGATCTGTTGGTTAGCCTTGGGCGGACAGGGGAGGTCCTGTCCGTTCGGCGTCTGTTCGACGCCCACGCGCCGGACCAAATTGGTAGCGGTCTCGGGGCGTGACAGATAAAGTGGTATCAGAGCACCAGAGCAAGTAAAGAGAGAGTCTAGGATGACCTAGGAGACCCTAGGTTGGTAAACCCTAAGGTTATAGGGACGTGAGTGAACGTGAATCCATGGCGATGGCGGAAGTTGATTGATTGGGTCGAAGTTGGTGTTATGTCTCTAGTTGTGAATAGAGACGGATCCAAGTGATACTAGTTTCTCGGCTCGTAGTGGTTGTGTCGGCGGCCGACGACGCGATGCTAAGAGTCCAGAACTGGAACACTTGTGAGCTTCCGCCCGATTTCGTTGTCGGAACGTTTAATTTCGTAAACGTTGAGGAAGTTATCAGATTGAGATAACTGATCGAGTTGTTGCTTTTTAGGAGCAAATGTCCCCAAGGCGTTACGTGCGTAGGTCTTCTCCGGTACCGCCTTCTGCGGAGCCCGAGCAGCCAAGATCGGGGGAAGTGCAGGAGCTGCGGGAGCATGTCGCTGCAATGTTGGGCGCAATGCAGCGCCAGGAGGCTCGGTTCGAGCAACTCTAGGAAGTTGTGGAGCGGCAAGCGGCAGCGGCAGGAGATCGCGATCCGCCCGCACCGTCGGCACGCACGCCGGTAGCGGCCGAGGGTGAGGGCATAGCGGCGGTTCCCCCGCCGACAAATGCGCCTTCGACAGCTTCGGGTTCGGCGACACTTGATGTGACGGCCGACGAAGTGGAGCGGGAACGTGCGCTGGCGGCTCTGATGAAGTTCATGAAGTTTAAGCCACCAACTTTTGAAGGGGGGAAAGTGGAGACGTTGGTGGTGGAGTCTTGGGTAGACTCTATGGAGACTCTCTTCGAGGACCTATACACCCCGGAGAAAGATAAGGTGCCTTTCGCCACCCATTGCCTCGACAAGGCGGCCAAGGTGTGGTGGAAGCGGTTGAAGCGGGATCGACCCTCTGACCTTCCACCAATGCTCTGGGAGGAGTTTAAGAAGGAGATGTTTGGGAATTACTTCCCCGACACCGAGAAGCGAAAGCTAAAGGAGAGGTTTCGCAAATTGAGGCAGGGGGATCGTTCGGTGGCGGATTACGAACAAGAGTTCTCCCACATTATAGACTGCGTCCCGGACGTGGTTAAGGACGACGCGGATCGAGCTGAGTGGTTCTTGCGAGGACTTCGGCCGTGGATATATAGAGCGGTGCAATTGTTCCAGCTCACGACTTTCGCCGAGGTTTTCAATAAGGCGTTATGGGCAGAGCATAGAGATGCCCATGTGCGAGAGGAGCGTGAGTTGTTGGCCGGATCCCAAGACAAGGGGAAGAAGCGATCGGGCGGCGGTTCGGGGGGACAATCGAGTTCGAGGAGGCCCCCGAAGTATCCGCGGTCGCAGTCGTGGGGCCGTGGGCCGCAGCGGTGCCCTATCTGTGGAGATCGAGGCCATCGGGCACCGCAGTGTAGACAACGACAAGGACGGTGCTTTAATTGTGGACAAGAGGGACACGTCAGTCGTGACTGTCCGGCAAGGGCCTCGTCTACTTCGTCGGTTGCATCGACTCCAGCGCCCTCGCCTTATCAAAGAGGGGCCCCGTATGTTCCTGCATCGGCGGGACGCGCACTAGCGCCGCGCCAGCCGGAGGTGACTCGATCAGCGCCGAGCGGACGGGTATTCGCGGCTCAGGCCCATGCCGAGGAGCCTGCCCAAGCCGAGGAGCCTGATGTTGTGGCAGGTATGGTTCTAATCAATGGAGTTCGCTCCAGAACTATGTTTGATACGGGTGCCACGCATTCATTTATTAGTAGAGCATTTGCACGCATGCATGACATACCCATTGAAGCAAGTGGCAAGTGGCGAGTTGAAGGTCCAGAGTCGTCGTTTAATACCTACACGGAATGCTCGTCATGCCCAATACAAGTAGGTGACTGGATGATGCCCATCCGGATGTTGGAACTCACTAAACTGGAGGCGTATGATGTCATTTTGGGCATGGACTGGCTCTCAAAGTATTACGCCACGATTGATTGTAAGAATAAATCGATCACCTTTCGGGAGCCAGGACAGAAGGAGTTCGTTTATCGAGCTTGTCGGAGTTCTTGCTTCGTCGCGACAGTATCGGCGACGAGAGCTAGGAAGTTGGTCAGCGGCGGTTGCGCGGCATTTTTGACGACCGTCGTGGAGGTGGACCGGGTGGTACCAAAACTAGAAGATTTATCGGTGGTGCGGGAATTTCCAGATGTATTTCCCGCGGAGCTGGCAGGGATGCCGCCGGATCGGGAGATCGAGTTCGTTATAGACTTGATTCCCGGGACGGCGCCAATCTCGAAGGCCCCATACCGCATGGCGCCGGCAGAGTTAAGAGAATTGAGGGATCAGTTACAAGATCTTCTCGACAAAGGGTTTATCCGGCCGAGTGTATCGCCGTGGGGAGCGCCGGTGTTGTTCGTGCGCAAGAAGGATGGCTCATTTCGACCCTGCGTGGATTATCGAGAGTTGAATAGGGTCACCATAAAGAATAAGTACCCGTTGCCCGGAATCGACGACTTATTTGATCAATTGCAGGGGTCACGAGTGTACTCGAAGATAGATCTATAATCCGGCTATCATCAGTTAAAGATCAAGTCGGAGGATGTTCAGAAGACGGCGTTTCGCACGCGTTATGGACACTATGAATACACGGTTATGCCTTTCAGGCTTACTAATGCCCCGGCTGCATTCATAGACCTGATCAACCGAGTGTTCAAGGCGTGCTTGAACCGATTTGTCGTGGTCTTCATAGACGACATCTTGGTCTATTCGCGGAGCGATGAGAAACACGCGGAGCATTTGCGGGCGGTGCTTCAAATCCTTCGGGATGAGAAGCTATTCGCAAAGCTGAAGAAATGTGATTTCTGGCTTCGAGAGGTTGCTTTCTTAGTGCATGTAATTTCCGAGGGCGGTGTTTCAGTTGACCCGAGGAAAGTCGAAGCGGTCGAGAATTGGCCACGCCCGACGAATGTCACGGAGGTCCGAAGCTTTATAGGCTTAGCGGGCTATTATCGACGGTTTGTGGAGGGCTTTTCGAAAATTGTAACTCCACTTACCGGTTTGACTCAGAAGGGCGCCAAGTTTATTTGGAGCGACGAGTGTGACCAAAGTTTCAACGAATTGAAGAAAAGATTGACGTCGGCTCCGATACTCGCCTTACCGGTGCAGGGCGAGGACTTTGTGGTTTATAGCGATGCATCCTATCTGGGCTTGGGTGTTGTGCTGATGCAGGGCGGGAGATATGATAGCTTCATGCGTCCGTCGCTGAAGGACCACGAGGAAGAATTACCCAGCATGCCATGAACTTGGAGTGGGCGGCGGTGATCTTCTTGCGCTGAAGTGTCGAGGCAACACCTTATACGGTGCAATGCATGAGATCTACACCGACGCACATTAAAGTCCTGAAGTTATCTATTTCACCCAGAAAGGAGGCAAACATGTCGATCCAAAGGCGGGCTAGAGCTATTAAAGGATTACGATGTTGATATTCTTCTACCACCACCGGCAAAAGCAAATGTGGTCGCGGAAGCGCCTTAGTAGAAAGTCGGCCGAAGACCTCGCTTTTGATATTACCGCAAACACCCCTAGGGCTGAGACTGGAGCGACTGGACGCTGCGAGTGGTCGTCTAGGTCCCGGCCTCAGCTCATGGTCTCGTTATTCACCGACCTTGTTGGAGAGGATTAGAATTTGCACCTGCAAGATACTCGAGTCTCCAAGGTGCGGCGCAAACATCGAGAGACGAGATAGCGGATTTCAGTGTCGGACGCGGTGGCGCGCTCCGGTTTCGAACGCGGTGGTGCTGCCCGAGAATGAAGAGCTTCGCGATTTGATTTGCAGGAAGCCCACCGTCTCCATACGACGGATCCACTCCGGGCGCAGCAAAATGTATGCATGAGTTGAGAGCACTCTATGTGGCGTGGGATGTAAGGCCGATATTGGGTGCTTCCCTCGCCGGTGCATGTGACTTGCCACAAGTAGAAGGCGGAGCGCCGTTTCACAGCGGGAAGCTTTCAAGCCTACCTATTCCGTCTGGAAATGGGAGATATATACTATGGATATCAATCGTTGGCTTACGCTCGCTCATGATCAGGGGGACACGACGCGATCTGGGTATTGTGATCGCTTGACGAAGTCAGCACTTTCTACGACGATCCACAACACCTGGGCGGGCGATAAGTTGGCGGGGCAGTAATCTTGACAGAAGCAGTCGAGGTTAGCAGGGGTGCCCGAAACTTCGATTGTCTCGGATAGAACCCCAAGTTCACTTCACCATTTCTGGAAAGCCTACAGGAGGCCCTTGGCACGCGGCTTGATTTCAGCACCGCGCAATTTCACCCCAGAACAACGACAACGAAAAGAACAATTCAGACTCTAGAGGATAATGTGCGAGCAGTGTGTCACGATTAACAAAGGAGGTTGGTGTAGTATTTTACCAATGCCGAGTTCGCACTACAACACAGTTATCATGCTAGTGTGGAGATGCAACCGTGTTTGAGGCTCTTATGGCGGATAGATCACGCGATCTCCCATTTATATGGAAGTGCACGTAGGGCGCGCAACGAATTTGGCCCCAATTGTTGGCGGGAGGCGGAAGAAAAGGTCCCGCTTTGCTCGCGAAACGTTTTTACTCACGGCGCAATCCGATCAGCGACAGAGCTATGCGGATAGGCCGCTCGACGAGACGTAGAAGTTTGCGGTGCGAACCGTGTCTTCTTAAGGTCTCTCCTATGAGGGGTGTAAGGCGATTTGAGTTCGGTGGAAAATTGAGTCGCCCGAGTTATATTGCCCGTAACTGAGATACTTGGAGTCAGATTGGGACGGTGCTTAATCGGCTACGCGTGCCGCAGAACTTGGGTGTCTGCCACAATGTATTCCACGTCTCAATCTTCGCAAATACATTCGCTGAGCCTGCACACGTGAATGTTATAACGAACCGCCGGATACTTTCAGGAGGACGCTGAGCTACGAGGAATGTTCCGTGCAATTACGCTCGGAAGTGCGAAGTTAAGGATAATCAGAGAAATTCCCTTATGTTCGAGTCCTCGGTGGGCAATCATATGATCGCGAGCTACCTGGGAGCGTCGAGAGGAGAATGAAAGGCCGAATATCATCGCTGTTCGAAAGTTAAGAATCGAGGTATAATTTAGAATTTGGAATTCTAATTAGAGTTTTGTAGTAGAGTTATTCGTTTGAGACGAAACTCTTTAAGGTGGGAAGGATATAAGGAAGTGAACTCCTCGGAGATTACGAGGATTAGACTTCGTTTTTGGAAATCGACATTCGTCGCAGTGTGTAAGCTTCGAAAGAATTCAGGTGAATTATGATGTGTTAGTCTT
>NC_033642.1:4328403-4333602 GCF_001540865.1 Ananas comosus
TACCGGCAGAGGACCGTGGTAAGGGCACAGCGCCCTAGTAGCTAGTAGCTTTCCTTATGCATTAGAGTACCCTCGTGTACATAGAGATGTAAATGTATTTGGAAGTTACTTATGTATTTGGAAAGACATTTTGTATTATGAGAATAATATGTATTCATTTGGGAAGATGAAAATGTAACTCAATATGAAAAATGAGGTTGAATGAATGTAATAGCTAGATGTATCTCTCTTTATTTCACTTGTATGTTACTTGTGATTCTTGCTCTTAGATGTATTGCACCTGTGTGCATCGTGTTCGATCATGTATGTTATTTAAGCATTCCCTGGGCGCTTAATTGTACATGATATTGTCGTTGAGCCTTGGGCGGACAGAGAGGTGCTGTCCGTTCGGCGTCTGATCGACGTGCTCGGATCTGGCCAAATTGGCGGGTCGCGGGGCGTGACAGAAAGTGAGGAGGAATCAAACGACGACGACATAGCGGAAGCGTACAATCAACTTCTCATTGAATCAAAGAAGATGGCTAAACTCAACAAGAAGTTGAGACGTCGTTTGTTGGAACTTGAGGAGGAAAACAACAACGTAAAGACTTTGAATAAGGCTCTTGAGGAGGAAAGGGATTCAAGCTTGAAGAATAATTCGAACCTCCAAGAGAAGCTTAATGAAGCGGAGTCAATGATCAATTCTTACAAGGACAAGATTGCATTTTTGGAGCAACAATTCAAGGAGATATCTACTTCTAATCAAGTTTTGACCGACCAAGTTCGTTTACTAAAATCCGACATCCAACAATTTTCTTCGGGATCAAAGAAGTTAGATCATATGCTCGGATTGGGTCAAACGAACAAACTTGGTTTCGGATATGAACGGACATACGTTGAGAAGGATTCTAAATCAACTCCTAAAGTCTCAACAATTTCGAAAGGCAAAGTGTGTCATCGATGTGGCATGAAAGGACACATCAAAAAGAATTTCCCAAATAAGGAAAAAAGGAATCAATCGGCAATATCTAAACCTCAAATGGCATCATCTATAACTCGACTTCCCCCGCGGAATCAATAGAAAAATCAAGTTAGTCGAGTACCTCAAAAGAACCGGATTTCTAATACACAACGCCAAGTTTATGCAAACCGGATGTCTAAACCTCAACGCCAAGTTCTACCTAAGCCTCAAGCAAAGAAAACAACATCGGGTGATCTAAAATCTAAGCAAACGGCACCAAACGTCGACAAGCCGAGAAAACCTAAGATCCGACAAGTTTGGATCCGGAAAGGTGATATCTTTCCTTGCTCCTCGTCTTAGTCGTTTTTGATCTTTAGTGTAATGCTTTGATAGGTGCTTGTTGCATAATTTTATTCATTGCATTACATGTTTAAATGATTTTTGGGGCTTTGATTTTTGTTGAGAAAAGGTGTGTTGCAATTCAAAATTTTTAAGCGAGGAGATAATTGAGATTCATGATTTTGAGGGAGAATTTTTCCAAAGTTGTTTGAACCGTGTTTAACTTCACAATTATATTAAGTTAACTTCATATTAATTATCGATTTTATTCCACTATTTATTATTTTGACGATAATTTAATATATGATTTCTTAATGCATATATTCATCAAAATTTTGAAATCAAATTTGATTTTTTGGTGATTAATTCATCTTGGTTGTGAGTGTTGGATATGATGGATGGATATTCTCTAATTGACTAAAATTCGTCAAAATTATTTTCAATTGTGAGATGGCCTAATTTAGGGGGAGTTTGAAATTGTTAAAAATAAAGAAAAAAAAAAGAGGAAAATACTCCTATGTTTAAAAGATGTGGAAAGAGTTACATCCAAAAGGAGTGTGAAAACTACCACCACATGTAGGAAAGAACTACCACCCCGGTCGTCCGGCAAGTGTGTGAAGCTACCACATGAAAATTGAATTGTTTAAACCGAAAAAAAGGGTTGAAAAGTAATAAATATTGTAGAATTTTCGGAGAAATAAGGTGCTAGTTTGAAAAAGATGCTCAAAGAGCCACCCCCGGTATCATATTGGTTAAATCTCTATTTTGAACGTGTTACGACAAATTTGTGTCAATTTTATTGAATTTCTAAACAATCATTTTTCATTAACTTACTTCTTGATGGTTTTGAATCATTAAATCATTTTTGATAATGAAATTTTGATATTTTGATGGATTTTGAAATTTTATAATATTTTATTTTCATTATAATGATTTTTGAAGTAAAATCCTTAATTTATATGAATATAATTTAAATTTGATGGATTTTTAAAGCATATTTTTCGAAAAAAAAAAAAAATTTGTCACATTTTGGTCCTTGTACCGGTACAAGGAATCGTGTTCCGGTACAAGGTCTGCGGCCGAGCGGAATATAACCGGGTATAACTCTTCGATCTCTTTCAAAACTCAATCATTTTCGAAAATCTTTGTTCCTGAGAGCTCCAGCGACTCTTCTTCAATCGTTCTACACATTTTCCCCGTGGATTTGTAAAGTTTTAGCATCAAATTTATGAATTTTATCCCGATTTTGCTATTTTCACTGTTTTTGCGGGATAAGGGTTTGATCTCTGTTTTAATTCATTTTTGATGCAATTTTTTGCTATAGATCAGTATCTTAGGCTATTACCTTGCTTGTAGAACACTTGAACAACATCAAAACAAGTTATTTTTCGCTGATCTAAGATTTATGCTCTAATATGCATGTAATTTCGGGATTTTTCAAAAAGTTCGATTTTTGCTGAAATTTTTTGCATGATCTGGTTAGAAATAGCATTTGTATTCATTCTAATGTTATTAGAAATTTTTCCGCTATTTTTACAAATTTTTTTTAAAATTTTGTTCATATATGCAATTTTTGATATAGGAAAATGGCGTTTTTGCTCGTACTGGTGCTTTTGGTGCTAATGGCTGGGAGACGTGGACGCAGTGGTGGTAGAGGTCGTCGTGGGGACTCTAAAAGGACACGAACAACTGAAGAAGCGTCCGGGTCTGATCCGGATTATCAGGCGAGCTCCCCGGAAGAAACTGAAGAACCTATTGCTCGACTTGACAAAGGCAAAGGAATAGCTGGCGAATCATCTCATGGTGGTGGTTCTCGTACTCGTGAGGGACGTACAAAACAAGCTGTGGATGTCCCTCCAGCACGGCGAAGGTTGTTTGCATCGAAGTCGTGCATAGCTGAACGCTTTGTGAACTTCAATGATCTGATTCGGGATGTTCCTGATTTTGGACGACTACTACAGCGCGCACCTATTGAGCCTGTTGGACGGGTCCCTGCCAAGGCTCCTTTCTATGTGGAACTCATTCGGAAGTTCTATATGAATGGGAAGGTACTTGCTGAAGATAATGAAACAAGCACTTTTATTTTTGAGACCATTGTGCGTCAGAGGAGATTCCCAGTTACTCCCTATGATATTGGAGAGATCTTGGGAATGCATGTGGACACTACAGGTCTTCTCTATACGTCAGGAGGATTCCAAGCATCAACTCACATGGATATCATTCTTGGTGCTATATGCAAAGCCGGTGTTTACATGACTCATGGTTACATTGAATCCAAGGATTTATTACCTGAGTATCACTTGCTATCCTTGGTTATGAGCTATAATGTTCAACCCACCATTGGCACAAAGAGGATCCGTTGGGAGAGATTGGTGTTATTATACCTACTTGGTCATCCCGAGCAGGCTCATGGATTGAACATCAACATTCCATTTCTGATCTGGCAAAGGATGGTACATGTAATTCAGGGTGCCACTCGACGGGATCTACTTCCATTCCCTGTTCTGATTACGAGGATTCTACAAGCGAATGGAGTAGATACATCTTGTGACAAGTATGATGTTGGCCTTGGGCCTATTGACTCAGTGACTTGGGCGAAGTCTGTTAGCACTCTCAGGTCATTTCATCAGACCAAAGGGCCACTTCCTGAAGCATCTAGCCCAGCACCTCCACCGAGAGCCGCTTCTAGCTCTGCTCCTCCGCCTCCATCACGAGGGAGTTATGATACTTCATCTAGTTCGGGGGGAGCGACGACATTGGAATGAGTCAAAGAAGATTTGCGGAAATTAAAGAAGAAAGTGAACAAAATTGGAAGGAAAGTTGAATCAAGCATCAAAAAGTTTGAATTAAGTATCAAAAGATTGATGGATAAGATGGGGTGTAGACATGATGATATTTGGGAACCTACTCCATCTTGTGGCATGTATCAGCGGTCATCTTCCCAACATCCTCTTATTCCACCGTCTGGTGATGCTCCTGAGGCTAGGGGATCTGGAGCTGGCGCAGGTGATGATGATGATGATGACGAGGACACGGAGTGATGTCTTCCTCGAGCTTCGTCTTGTTACTTTATTATGCTTACTTTCTAGGACGATGTTTTAGATTTGCTTGCTTATTTTTCTTTGGCATGTTTTTACTTTAGGCCTGTACCTATGACTAGACTACTCTTATGCTTTCTAGTATGTTTTCTCTCTCTATTTGCTTTCTTTTGGCAATTTTTGACAAAAAGGGGGAGAGCATAGATGAAGGGGGAGGGCATGGATGAACAGGCATTGAACTAAAGCAGAGGATGATGAGTTCAAGAACAAAGGGGGAGATGTGAACAAAGGAGGAGAAGGTATAAGAATTTAAGGCTAATCTAATCATTTTTGAATGAAATGTTTTGTAGGATTTCAAGACTTCAAGACTCCTAGTTGCGTCTAAGTCATAGAGTCTGTTTTAGGAGTTTTTGAAATGTATTTTGAGTTTCAAATTGTATTTGGATTACACGCGAGGAGTTCAATGTTTTGGTGATGACAATTGAACTTCGTTTTTCTTTACAATGTAATTTTTTAGTTTGTGTGTTTTGTCACGAAATTGCCAAAGGGGGAGATTGTTAGGTCCTATGTGTTGGCAAGTTTCGTGGGTCGAGTGGGAGTCTTGAAGAAGTCCGGAGCGGAGTATTGAAGATCGAAGAATTCAAGACTTCGAAGAATTGGAAAGGACGCAAAACACGCAAAATATGAATCACGATGCTTAGGTAAGCTTTAAATCTTGTTTATGGTGATTCATACTTAATTATAGATTTTAGAATCATATTTTCAAGTTGTAATTGATTAGAAAGTTTCTAAGAGCTTGTAAAACTTGAAACAATGCATTTTCTGCGAAAATTGCATTGTTGTACCGGTACAAGGGTTTTCTGTCCAGGGTACAGCCATCAG
>NC_033642.1:4335935-4347426 GCF_001540865.1 Ananas comosus
CAACATTTGCTACGCCTAGTGCCCCTTGATGACACTTAGGCAATTTGATGTTCAACATGTTTTCCAAATCCCTCAATGGCCCTATCCACTAGGTTCACACAAGTCCTGAGCTCAATGCCGCTTGATGACATTAGCTCTCCAATTCACATGATATCAAGTTCGATGCCTACCTATGTAGCAATTGTCATCTTTCATGTCTCAATTAAACTTATGTTTAAATGCATGGATCATAGCTTATATACTCTATAGAAGTATGAAACCAAAACTCATATAGAATGCTAAATGCAACCAACTCTCTCTCTCAAGCAACTCTCTACTACATAGAGGTCCAAAGTTTCATTACACATGACATGGCATTTTAAGCATCCTAAAAATCATAATAAATGCGTTTAGCATGAACATGCATGAATTAATAGTATACGAAACACTATTCACCAATTATGAGGATTTCTCATATTATAGGCTAGGTCAAACCCACCGACGACAACGAAGCTTTTCGCTTGCTTTGATGGAGGTATCCACTAGCTTCCTAGCACCCTAGGAACATCAAAATTAGTGTCATCCAATCGATACGAAGAGCAATAAGCTCGCTCTTTAACCTAGAAGCAAAAAGGGGTCAAACTCACCTCAAGAGTAGAAATCTCTTCCTATGCTCCAAAAGGGAGCTAGAACCCTTCCAATCTAACCTAGAGGAAGGTTCTAATCCAACCAATTGAGCTTCAAAAGCCCTAAAACGAAAATGCCCAAAGTAAACCCTAAAATCCCAAATCTAGGGTTTCATCTCAATGAAACCTTCAAAAACCAAAATTAGAGGAAAGTATCTTGCCACTTACCTCTTAGAAGCCTCAAACTCAGCTCAAAGTTCTCAAACTTCAAGTATCTTCCCTCAATCAAACTCCAAACCCAAGCTCCAAGCTTCAAAAATGGTGGAAATGGCTCCAAGAGACAAAAGAGAGGGAAAAACCATCAAAATTCAAGCTAAAATGGGATCAAATCCAAAAGGGTTGAAGGGGGGAGGTGCCCTACCTTTTTCCCTGCAGTGGAGAGCTCAAAGAAGGGCCCTAGGGACGTGGGTGCTGATATAAGAGACCCACAAACGCAAAAACACCCGTGCAGTTCGAACTGTGCAAAATCTGCCTCCTTGTACCGGTACACGGGATCTTGTACCGGTACAAGAGCTACGAAAATGCAAAACCGAGGCTCGGGTGCGCTGTCCTGCGGCACTGTACCGGTACAAGCCCGATGGCTGTACCGGTACAACCATCAACATTGTACCGGTACAAGACCATCCTTGTACCGGTACAAGACCTGCGAAAATGCAAACCCGAGGCTCGGGTTTGCGAGCTCGCGGCTCTGTACCGGTACAAGCACAGCCTTGTACCGGTACAAGCCCGCCAGACAGCCAATCCGAGAGCTGACCAAAATCCAAATTTTTGGGTTTTGGTGCAAGGCTTTGTACCACACTCCTCGGGACACGTGCCATAGGTCGGAACACAGTCAACGACCTACCAGAAAATCTGGAAAAACTCTGGACACTGTCCAAGCACTCGAACCTCGTAATTTGCAAAGGTCCAGTGCGTCACATTGAAGCTTCGTGGATTCGAAGTGGGGGCGTTCGTGGATTCGGACGTGAGGGAGTGAACAACCCGAAGGATTGCGCGGAGATTCATAGGAGGTTAAGAGAGGTTAAGTCCGTGGAGTCGGTAATCACCTTGTAATCTTTTCTCTAAGTGAATTGTTTTTTCGCGTGTTGGTCCCGTGGGTTTTTCTCCGAGTTGGAGTTTTCCCATGTAAATCTCGGTGTGCTTTTTATTTTTCGCATTTATTTTTATTGCATCGAGATTTGTGGTTTTTGGCTATTTCACCTATTCACCCCCCTCTAGGTGATAGATACAATCTAGATAGATCCTTGGGCTCCTCAAAACTTTCAGGGGTGCTCCTGGTTTACCCCGACTCACAACCCAAAATCCCTATCATCCGGGGAGGCTCCAAGCACTACTACCCGAGGGACCGTCTTTTGGGACCTCTCTCCCAGTGGTGTCATTTTCAGAAAGCACCGCTCGAGGGGGAGCTACCGCCCTAGAGCCAAGACTCATATGAGTATGATCCAATTCCCGCTTTGGGAACGATAGCCACATATGCCACTTGCCTCGATGCCACAATGAATCATTTGGTTCTTAACTTGTCATTTACCCCATTCTCTAAGATGTATTTGCCACAATGCCACAATAGGTTAGATCAAGTCCAACATCTCACCACTCAAAGCCAATCTCGTCGCTAATGTCAATGCCACCTTTGTTCACTATTATCATAGTCCAACTCTCACATTCACACACATATAGGGTTCAACATACATAGTCCTCATGGTTCGATATCAATTCATATGTTCAAATACGTTAGAAGCATATAACTGAGTTTTCAACCAACAATCACATATTCTCTACCCTATATGCATGAATGGAATATACAGATATGCTCAATATAAAGTGACTTAGACATAGAAGGGAATTCGATGATTCCGGATAGCACCCCCCACCTATTCGTGTTACAAGGATGCCGGAATGCAATTTCTTGAAATTTACTTAGCCTCCTACGCCGCAACTACGACGAACTGTACCAACTTAGCTTGTTTCCTAAATATCTCCGCGTACGCCTGTCGTATCACCGAACCGAGCGCACCAACGCGTTCGTTGACCTACCAATTAAGTAAAAAGGAGATCAATCCCACGCTTCGACCTCATAATTACAAAACCCCAATTTTGGGTCCCTTAACAATATCATCTTCTCCATTATATGTCCCTAGCATGTATACTATGGAGAAAAACCCTCATAGAAGCTCCTAGATGCTACTACTAGAAGCATAAGACCAAACCCTAGCTCAAAAGATGGAAACTCACCTTAGAGTTCCAAAGCTTTCCTCCAAAATCTCTTGCACAAGCTAGCCACCACCTTGGGAAGCTTCTACTCCAACTTTGCTCCTTCAAATCCCTCCCTTGATCCAAGTTCTAGAGAGAAGGAGAGAGAGAAAGAGGGTTTTAGAGAGAGAGTGTCACGCCCCGGGACCGATACCAATTTGGGCCGGCCCGAGCACGTCAAACAGACGCCGAACGGACAGAGTTTTCCCTATCCGCCCAAGGCTCATCACATGTACAATTTCAAACAAGAAGTGCACTAGCAGAAACATACACAAACGGCTTACACGAGGGTAAACAATAGCCATGAGTGAGAGAAAGGAATTTAAACATCTTCACAAGTAATATAATTCTTTTTAGATCACATACATTGCATACTAACTAACTTATACATCATAAGTCTTTACATTCTTTCATCATTTCTTTTACATCACATTTACCTCAAAATGAACATTGCATTCTTTTCCTTACATCACTAGTCATCAAATACAAAAGATGAACATAGGGTACTCCGCTAACAAAATATAAACCAAGCTCAACTCTGGTGGCCTCTGTCTAAGGCGCGATACCTTTACTTCGGTCGTTCGCCGGCTCGCTCAGTCCCGGCACTGTGGAATAGTGGGGTGAGAACTACAACAAAGTTCCCAGTGGGTTCGGCCTCAACATCACCGACTTTCCCACTAGGACTAACTCAGGCATAATAGAAAGGATAAGCTGCACATAGTAACCAATCTACACATGATGCTAATATGCCTGATCAATAAAGCAAGGAATATGCTCAACATTAAACATATGCAGATTATGCAAGTTCTTTCGTTCTTTGACTTTACTCTTTGTTCTTTATTCTTTATTCTTTGTTCTTTGCTCTTTGTTCTTTAATCTCAAGGCTAACCCGGGGGTTTCGCCACATTAACTTGCTTCACATTAAGTCCATCATCGCAGGAACTCACCCGCTAGGACCGTCCTTCGGGTTTACTCCAACCCGTGATGCATAACTCCGGAGCGCATCGCCCGAGGGGGAGCGACCGCCCTCGAGCACGGAACTCATAGCAAGTATGATCGAATCCTTAACTCTAAGGATTATATGTTCAATCATGACATTTCACTAACTCTAGTGTTCTTTACTTTACTTTATGTTGCCACTCTAGCAATCATTGTTCTTTACATTTCTTTTACTTTTGCTAACTCTAGCAATCACGTTCTTTACATTTCTTTACTTTTGGCTATCTCTAGCACTCATGTTCTTTACTCTTTGCACATTCTTTATGTCCCACTTTACTTTAGCTTTAGTCATTGTCATTATTCTCTACATCACTTTGATCCTTTGCCTCACACTAACTCTAGTGTCACTTTGCTTTACATTACCGAATGCCACTCGATCTATGTCATTGTGTCACTCTGTTCTTTTGCCTCACTTAGGTACTCATATCTTCTCTCATGCATACATATAAAGGGTTTTTGACATTCATAAGGTTCTTAACCATCACATTATGCAAGTTGTGCTCACAATCATGGAACATCACATTTTTATCATTACTTTATCCTAAAATGCATGCAACAATGTATATACATATGCTCAATTGAATGACACATTAGGCATAGAGGGAAGTTCAACAAGTTTGAAAAGCACCACCCACCTCGTAGGTTCTCAAAGGTGCTCCGATGATTTTCTTGGGATTTTTTGATCTCGCGTTCTTTACCTGCGGCGAAACGAAGCCCTATTAGGCCATTTTGCCCATAACTTTACATTGGCTTTTCGCAACGTTAATCCGAGCGCACCAACGCGTCGGAAATACCCCCAATTAGGTTTCTAGAGGGTCAATTTCACTTAGAAATCCCCATGAGCAAAAGCCCTAATTTAGGTGCCCTAGCTCCATTGCATATATCAAACCTAGGGTTTGATCTCAATGAGAAGCAAAAGTAGCTTCAATACACTCTAAAGAGTCCATCTAAATCATTCTTAGCTTTACTAAAACCTATTTTAGGGTTTCACCATGAGAGGAGGTTGAAGCTTTCATCTCAAGCTACACCATGGTTTTTGATCTCTAAAGAAGCAAAAAGAAAGCTTTAAAGACTCTAGAGATTATATAAAAACCATCTTTACTCTAATCCAAACCCTAGTTTGGAATTTAATATGAGAAGGGGCAAAGCTTACCTCTAAGCTTGCTCCTTTCTTGCACTAGAGAGGAAGAAAATGAAGTTACTTCACTCCAATAGCTTCTTCTCCACTTTCTTCTTCTTTTTTTCCTTCCTTTCCTTGTCATCTTCTTCTCATTTTTGCCTTCTAGAGAGAGAAAGAGAGATGAGAGGGGATGAGAGGGTGAAAATGAGAGAAATATCTCATTTGTCCCCATACATAGCTCAATGGGTTGCCAAAATGCAATTAAACCCCTCAACTTTTACTCTTTCACACAGCCTGGACTGGGCTGTTCGCACAGGCGGGGACCGGTCTCTCCATCAGGGACCGATTCCCGAAGCTCGTCCCAGCGCAGCCAGAGCTGCTGCACGCAGTGCAACCGGTCTCTCTTTGGGGGACCGGTTTCCGGGGGACCGGTCTCTCAGGCAGGGACCGGTTCCCGAAGCCTGCCTTCTCAGGACTTAGCCGATTTTTCGGCTATCTCATTTCTCACGCGTTCGGGGACCAGTCTCTCCCACCAGGGACCGGTCCCCGAGAGCACAAAACCTGCAGAATGCAGATTTGATTCTTTAGCTCTCGAAAACCTTCCACGGCACACTTTTACTTATTTTAACACCTTCGGACCTTCCGAAGTGTACCGTCCTCGCACTTTGGTCAATTTGACTAAAGTTCGATATTTATTTTCTGAATTTTCGGTATATTACAGAGAGAGGGAAGTTCTTGTATGTGGGTGAGAGCAAATGAACCCTAACATAAGCCCTAGCCAACATATACACCTCTCCCAAGTGACATTTGCACATAAACCCCTCAACATTGCAATATTTGAAGCAGCCCAACCTGGGCAATTTTCACATACGGGGACCGGTCTCCCCACCAGGGACCGGTCTCACGGGGACCGGTCTCTCCACCAGGGACCGGTTCCCGAAAAGGGTATTTCCATTACTTAGCCGATTTTTCTCTCTTTTCTCTGGCTGTGTGTGCGGGGACCGGTCTCTCCTTCAGGGACCGGTCCCCGAGAGTCCAAAATCCTGGGACTTAGCCATTTTCCAGAATTCACT
The DNA here is from genome assembly GCF_001540865.1 of Ananas comosus. NCBI lineage: Eukaryota > Viridiplantae > Streptophyta > Magnoliopsida > Poales > Bromeliaceae > Ananas > Ananas comosus. The sequence goes on from NC_033642.1 coordinate 4,342,043, forward strand.
CTCTCGGGTCCCTTTACCTTATACATTGGTTCTAATGCCTATAGAACCCATTGTAAAGCATTTTACTCGCCCGACTGCGCGTTCCGCTTATTTCGACGAAACTCGGCACGGTTTACGGGGATGTGATACGTTACAAGAATGGTACACTTTGACTCTGCGTAGACTATCGCAAGTTGAACAAAGTGACAGTCAAGAACAAGTACCCGTTGCCGAGGATTGATGATCTATTTGATCAGTTGTAAGGGTCAAAGGTGTATTCGAAGATTGATCTCCAGTCGGGGTATCATCAACTAAAGATTAGACCGAATGATGTGCACAAAACGGCGTACCGTACGCGGTATGGCCATTATGAGTTCACGGTAATGCCGTTTGGGCTTACTAATGCCCCGACAGCATTTATGGACTTGATGAATCGAGTCTTTCGGCCGTTATTGGATCGATGCGTCGTGGTGTTCATTGATGACATGTTGGTCTATTCGAAGAGCGAGGAGGAGCACGAGGAGCATTTGAGAGCCGCGCTACAGATTCTCCGACAAGAGAAGCTTTATGCTAAGTTAAAGAAATGTGATTTTTGGCTTACGGAGGTCACATTCTTGGGCCACGTAATATCGGGCGATGGAGTCTCGGTAGATCCTAAGAAAGTGGAGGCGATCAAGGATTGGCCTCGTCCAACGAGTGTAGCGGAAGTCCGCAGTTTTCTTGAACTCGCGGGCTACTACCAGCGGTTTGTGGAGGGGTTTGCTAAGATAACTACTCCACTAACGCGCCTTACCCACAAAGGAGTGAAGTATATTTGGAGAACCGATTGCGATCGGAGCTTCGAAGAGTTGAAGAACAGGTTGACATCGACCCCGGTGCTCGCCTTGCCGACTCCGGGGGAGACTTTTGTAGTGTACAGTGATGCTTCATACAGTGGTCTCGGGTGTGTGTTAATGCAAAATGGCCGGGTGATAGCTTATGCTTCACGCCAGTTAAAGAGTTGTGAAAAGAACTACCCGATTCATGACCTTGAGTTAGCTGCGGTGATATTCGCGCTAAAGTTATGTAGGCATTACCTGTACGGTGAGCATTGTGAGATCTACACAGATCATAAAAGCCTCAAATACTTGTTCACCCAGAGGGCATTGAACATGCGACACGGTGGTGGTTGGAGTTGTTGAAGGACTATGACGTCACTATACTTTACCACCCCGGAAAAGCCAATGTGGTAGCCGACGCGCTAAGTAGGAAATCAGTGGAAAACTTGGCGACGGCAATCACGTCGCAGCCGTTATTGCAAAAGGAGATGCAACGGTTGGGCCTCGAAGTAGTAGCGCCGGGAGTGCCGACAACACTAGCCGCGTTGGTAGTGCAACCGACCTTGTTGGAGAAGATCAAAGAGCTGCAAGCTTCGGACTCGTATCTTCAAAAGGTGCGGAGTCAAGTTGAAAGTGGTAGTGCTGACGATTTCATCATTGGAACCGATGGCGCACTCCGATTTAGAAGTCGTTGGTGTGTGCCTAAAGATGATGACGTTCGAAGGGCGATCATGCAAGAAGCGCATCAATCTCCCTATAGTATACACCCGGGCGGCACTAAAATGTACCAGGACCTAAAAGCGCATTATTGGTGGCCGGGTATGAAAAGAGAAATTGGAGAATTTGTGGCGCAGTGTCTCACGTGCCAACAGGTGAAAGCGGCCGCCGGTTTTCGGCGGGAAAGCTACAAAGTCTACCAATACCCGTTTGGAAATGGGAAGATATTGCGATGGATTTCGTTACCAGTTTGCCTCGATCACAAGGCGGACATGATGTGATATGGGTGATAGTGGATCGACTGATGAAATCGACCCACTTTTTGCCGATTCACACGACGTAGTCGGGAGACAGGTTAGCTCAGGTGTATCTTGACGAGGTTGTGAGGCTGCATGGGGTTCCGGTGTCAATTGTATCGGATCGAGACCCCAGGTTCACATCTCACTTTTGGAAGAGCTTGCAAGATGCATTGGGCACACGGCTCGATTTCAGTACAGCATTTCATCCTCAGAGTGATGGACGGTCAGAGAGGACAATACAAATCCTCGAGGATATGTTGCGAGCGTGTGTACTTGATTATAGGGGCGGATGGCACAGTTACTTGCCGATGGCGGAGTTCGCGTACAATAACAGTTACCAAGAAAGCATCACGATGGCGCCATTTGAGGCATTGTATGGAAAGAGGTGCCGTTCCCCGATTCATTGGAGCGAGGTGGGCGAAAGAGTTACTCTTGGCCCTGATGTAGTGCGGGAGGCGGAGGAAAGAGTTCGCCTTGCCCGTCAGCGTCTAGCGGCGGCGCAATTAAGGCAAAAGAGTTATGCCGACAAGCGCCGAAGAGAATTAAAATTCGCGGTTGGAGACCGTGTATTTGTGAAAGTATTGCGCCTATGCGTGGTGTAAGGCGTTTTGGGGTTCGCGGGAAATTAAGTCCCCGATATGTCGGACCGTTCGAGGTATTAGAGCGCATTGGCGCGGTGGCGTACAAGGTTGCATTGCCACCGAGACTTGCGGGAGTTCATGACGTATTTCACGTGTCGAACCTCCGAAAGTATATTCGCAACTCAACACACGTGTTAGAGTATGGGCCCATAGAGCTACGTGAAGACATGTCATATGAGGAGTACCCGGTGTGCGTCCTCGATAGAGAAGAAAGAAAATTGCAGAGTCGCAGAATTCCCTATGTGAAAGTCCAATGGAGCAACCATGCGGTGCGTGAAGCCACTTGGGAGCTTGAGGAAACTATGCGGGGGATGTATCCTCACCTATTCGAGTCGACAAGTTGAGGTATGGTTAATTTCGCGGACGAAATTATTTTAAGGGGTGGAGAATGTGATATACCGAAATCTCGGTAAACGAATATCGAACTTTAGTCAAAATGACCAAAGTGCGAGATTGGTACGCTTCGGAAAGGCCGAAGGCGTCAAAAAGAGCAAAAGTGCATTGTAGGGGATCTTCGAGAGCTAGATAATAAAAAATATGCAAACTGCAGCTTTTGAGCTCTCTGGGATCGGTCCCTGGTGGGAGAGACCGGTCCCCGTAGGTGTGAAATTGGTGAAATGGCTAAGTGTTGAAAAACTAGCTCTCAGGGACCGGTCCCTGGCGGGAGAGATCGGTCCCCGTGCGCGTAGACAGAAAAGAGAGCTCTCGGGAACCGGTCTCTTGATGAAGGTCCCGTCTCTGAAGGTCCGATCCCTGGGGGAAGGACTGGTCCCCGTGCGCGTAAAATCCCAGAATTGAGGAAAATTGGCTAAGTCCCATGAGATCAGCTCTCGGGGACCGGTCCCTTGCTAGAGAGACCGGTCCCCGTGCCCGAAAAATGCCCAGTCTGGGCAGTGCATAGAAATCAAAGTTGAGGGATCTAAATGCAAATATGCATTTGTGGGGTTATATTATGGGGGATGAGAACTTATTTCCTCATTCTCTCCCACACACACACACATGTTTGAGAGGCTCTCTCTCTCTCTCTAGGAAATCTCTCTCTCCCTCAAGAGGTGGAGCAAGGAGGAGAAGTTGGAGGAGAAGGAGGCTAAGGAGTGGATCACCATCTTCTTCTTCCTCATTGGTGCAAGAAAAGGGAAAGCTTTGAGGTAAGCTTTGCCCCCTCTCATGGTAGAACCCTAGGATGGGTTTTGAATGACCTAAGGATGGTTTTAATGGAACCTCTAGAGGATAATAAGCTTTCTTTTGCTTATGGATGAGATCAAACTAAGGGTTTTATATATATGTGAAAGCTAGGGCACCAAATTGGGGCTTTTGCATGCGAGGGTTCCAAAGTCAAATTGACCCTCTAGAAACCTAATTGGGGGTATTCCCGACGCGTTCGTGCGCTCGGTTTGACGTTACGAAAAGACTATGCGAAGATATGAGCAAAAAGCCTAATTTGGCTTTGTTTTGCCGCAGGGAAGGAAATAGGCGGCCAAAAATCGTGAAATTCGAACCCAAACACCTTAGCAAGCCTACGAGGTGGGTGGTGCTTTCCAAACTCCTTGAAATTCTTCCTATGTCTAATGTGTCACTTATTGAGCATACATATGTGTATTGTTGCATGCATTTTAGGGTGAATGAGATGATGTTTATGTGAATGTTGCATATTGTGAGTACAATTGCATTATGAGATGGTTGAGAACCTAAGAACTCTATATATGCATGAGATGTAACATGAAAACCTAGTTCAGGTAAAAGAACAAAGGTGACACTATGACATGTAGATCGAGTGGCATTAGTAAATGCAAAGATGACACTAGAGTTAGTGTGTCACGCCCCGGGACCGATACCAATTTGGGCCGGCCTGAGCACGTCAAACAGACGCCGAACGGACAGAGTTTCCCCTATCCGCCCAAGGCTCATCACATGTACAATTTCAAACAAGAAGTGCACTAGCGGAAACATACACAAACGGCTTACACGAGGGTAAGCAATAGCCATGAGTGAAGAGATAGGAAACCTATGCAACTACACAAGTACTATGATTCGTTTTGATCACATACATGCATCCATTTACATTCATGATTCTTTGCATTTCATTACATTACATCGTTTGTATCATTTCTTTTACATCACATTTACCACAAAATGAGCTTTATATTCTTTTCTTTACATCATTAGTCATCAAATACAAAAGATGAACATAAGGTACCCTACTAACAAAATATAAACCAAGCTCAACTCTGGTAGCCTCTGTCTAAGGCGCGATACCCTTACCTCGGTCGCTCGCCGGCTCGCTCGGTCCCGGCTCTGAGGAAATAGTAGGTTGAGAACTACAACGAAGTTCCCAGTGGGTTCGGCCCCAACATCACCGACTTTCCCACTAGGACTAACTCAGGCATAATAGAAAGGATAAGCTGAAATATAGTAACCAATCTACAACATGATGCTAATATGCCTGAACAATAAAGCAAGGAATATTGTAGGATCCCGAACTTCTAAAATTATGAAGTTACAGTGGGATATAATATGCGGATTTTAATATAAAAAAATAAATAAATAAAAATAGTATGAGATACTATTTTTATTAGATTTAGAGAAGTGAAATATAAGTCTGGAATGACCCGTGTTGAAATCAGAGCGAAAACAGAAGATTTAGATTTTCTGTGAGAAACGGGGCAGATAAATTAGCAGAAAATGCACAGTCTCAGAAAATTATGAAAACTGGCTGGGATGCCAGAGATATTTTAATGAGGCTAGATTTAAAGTTTCATATTTTTCTGACACCCGTAGAGTGAGAAATAAAATCCGACAGTCATCTGATAAAGATTGCAGTTCGGCACAGTTTTCGGTGACCAAACGGGGTCGAAACTGAAAACTTAAGATATATTCTTGTTCAGTACGTTAAACCGAACATGACTGTCAAATTTGAGCTCAAACGGATA
>NC_033642.1:4355768-4441042 GCF_001540865.1 Ananas comosus
AAGGCACGAACTCCCGCCAGCGCGGGGGAGCTCGCTACGCGAGACCTCAAAAACGTAGTGCACAACCTCATTTGGGCTCCTGCCAGAATCGCCCACTCAAGGACGCTACTACCTGAATTACACTTCGTTCAAATTACTCCGCTTTGGGGGCCCAATCGGCACTCTAAATTCTTGTTCTTGTTTCTCGTTACTAATTTCTTATTTCTCATTTCTTGTTCGTGAACGTATTAGACGTATTAATACAACTCGTATAAACAGTGCGGGGCGACCGGTCTAGGCCCGTGCAGCTAGTCTGCGGCTTGCCTGTCGTGGAGAGGACAGGCGGGTTCCGATTCGTTGGTCTAGTACATGTCAATTCGCGGGTCCCTTACGAATTTATTGTATGTACTAGCTTGTGCTACGTGTGTCCACGTTATGTAGATTCTCGTTCTTAGTGTTCATTGTATGTTCACTTTATTTCTCTCTATGTAGATCGATAATGTAAGTAAGTTGGAGTAAAAAAGTATAACTAAATGTAAAAGTAGAAGGGTTTACTTATGTATAATAAGAGTATTATGTTTTACAGAAAGGTTTATGTATTCATTGAAGGTTTATGTAAATGTAGAGATACATGTGCTCCCATGAGATTACGTATTCCTTTCGATGATCGATGATCCCGCGACACGGGAATGGTGCCAGGAGACGGCCATGCGAGAGCATACATGGATATGGGGTTTTGGTGTGCCCCACTCTTGATATATTTATATCAAGGGTCACCCAAGCCGGCGGCTACGGCGGCCAAAAGGGTGATCCAGATTCGACCGTGTCTATCTGTCTATCTTTTCATCTATCTTTATGTAACGATGATATAGATGATACGGTAGTTTACGTTTCTTACGTACCTTGTAGTAGATCGTTATTGGATGATAGTACGATCATACGAAGTTGTCATATTATTTATGTTGATGTTGTATCAATACGTCAGATGATACAGGTTAGTACCGTACTTACGTTAGGTGAATACGATAAGTACAATGTTGAGTTAGCTGATCCGGTTGAACGGATTCTAGAGTTTAGAGTTTCCAGGATCTGTTTCTCGATGGGGCGAGGAACGGGCTGAGTTAGAGCTTCCAGGATCCGTTTCTCGATGGGGCGAGGAGCGGGCTGAGTTAGAGCGAGATGATTCATGCTCGACGATGTATCATTACCTTATATGTGTACGATGATACGGAGACATTAGTACCTTACGTACTTGTATCGTTACTATAAGATGATTAGTACTATGATACGAAGTTGTTGTTATCTTTACTCGATGATGTATCACTACATAGATGTTGTACGATGATACAGAATGACAGTTGAGTTCCATACTTAAGTTTATACGATACGGTAAGTATAAGAAATGGGTTAGACGAACCTTTACTCGATGATGTATCACTACATAGACGTGTACGATGATACGGAGTTATTAGGCTTACTTGCTCGATGATGTATCACGCAGCACGTTGATACGGAGCTATCATAGGTTAGAGTACCGATTGGACTTCCAACGGTGGGGCCCCAATTGGGGCTGAGTGAAAGTTAGAGTATCCACTCCTCTTAGACGTGAGCGTGTGGCTCTGGCAGACGCCCTGTTGATGCAGACGGGGATCACTTCATGAGGCCTCTGAGCACGAAGCAACCTCGCTGGTGGCTGTTCGTTCTTGTCTGATCACTCATACTAGGTTAGGAGTGTTCTCCTATGGGATAGATGGTCCCAGTTACACGGAGACGACGTGTTATGGTTTACGTATTAGTTACGGAGTTTACGTGATTACGGTTTACGTATTACAGCTCATAGCAAGTATGATCGAATCCTTAACTCTAAGGATTATAAGTTCAATCATGTCATTACACTAACTCTAGTGTTCTTTACATCACTTTATGTTCCTAACTCTAGCAACTATTGTTCTTCGCTCTTTACATGTTCTTTTTGCCCCACTTTGCATTATTCTTTCATTCTTTATTCTTGATGCCACACTTTGCATTAACTTTAGCCATTGTCATTATCTTTACATCGCATTAATTCTTTGCCCCACACTAACTCTAGTGTTCTTTACTTTACATTATCAAATGCCACTCGATCTATGTCATATTGTGTCACTCTGTTCTTTTGCCTCACTTGGGTGTTCACATTTCCTCTCATGCATACATATAGGGTTTCACATTTATATAGGTTCTCAACCATCATTAAGCAAGATGTACTCACAATCATGCCACATCACATTCTTTTCGTTACTTTACCCTAAATGCATGCAACAATGTATATAACATATGCTCAATTGAATGACACATTAGGCATAGAAGAAAGTTCAATGAGTTTGGAGAGCACCACCCACCTCGTAGGTTCACTTAGGTGCTCCGATGATTTTCTTGGGATTTTTAGACACCCGGTTCGCTACCTGCGGCAAAACGAAGCCCTATTAGGCCATTTTGCTCATAACTTTACATCGGCTTTTCGTAACGTTAATCCGAGCACACCAACGCGTCGGAAATACCCCCAATTAGGTTTTTAGAGGGTCAATTTCACTTTGAAATCCATACAAGCAAAAGCCCCAATTTGGGTGCCCTAGCTTCATAGCATTTGAAAACCTAGGGTTTGATCTCATTGGGAAGCAAAAGAAGCTTCATTATACTCTAAATAGTCCATCTAAACCATTTCTAGCTCAATCAAAATCCTAGTTTGGATTCACCATGAGAGGTGTTGAAGCTCTCCTTCAAGCTTCACCTCTATACCAAACCATGGTTTTGATCTCTTAAAGAAACAAAAGAAAGCTTCAAATCCTCTAAAAGTTCCATAAAAACCATTTCTAGGTTTACCCAAACCCTAGTTTGGGAGTTAACATGAAAAGGGGCAAAGCTTACCTCTAAACTTGCTCCTTTTTTGCACTAGAGAGGAAGAAGATGAAGTTGCTTCACTCCAATGGCTTCTTCTCCACCTTCTTTTTCTTCTTTTCCACTCCTTCTTGTCTTCTTCTTCTCCACCTTGTCTTCTAGAGAGAGAAAGAGAGAAGAGAGTGTGAGAGGGTGAGAAATGAGAGAAATATCTCATTTGCCCTCCTACTATACTCTATGGGTTGCAAAATTGCAGTTAAACCCCTCAACTTTTATCTTATTAAACTGCCTGGACTAGGCAGATTTCGCATGCGGGGACCGGTCTCCCCGATTAGGGACCGATTCCCGTAGCTCTCCTCTGCTGCAGCCAGGGCTCCCGCGCGATGCGACCGGTCTCTCTTTAGGGGACCGGTCTCTCGGGGACCGGTCTCTCCTTCAGGGACCGGTTCCCGAGAGCAGGTTTTCAGGGACTTAGCCAAATTTTTGGCTGTCTCATTTCTCACGCGTTCGGGGACCGGTCTCTCCCACCAGGGACCGGTCCCCGAGAGCTAAAATTCTGCAGTTTGCAGAATTTTGACCCTCTAGCTCTCGAAAACCTTCCGTAACACACTTTTACTCATTTTAACACCTCCGGACTTTCCGAAGTATACCAACCTCGCACTTTGGTCAATTTGACTAAAGTTTGATATTTATTTGCCGAAGCTTTTCGGTATATTACATAGTGTGTGTGGCATTAACGAGGATAATGAGTACTAAAGTATTTGAACACTAGAGTTAGTGTGTGGCATTAAAGAGAACAAGTGTGGCATAAAGAACAATAAAGCTAGAGTTAGCAACAAATGTGGCATAAAGAATACTAGAGTTAGTGTAATGACATGATTGAAAACAAAGAATGGAAAGAACTTGAGATTGAGACACAATGGCATACAATCTTAGAGCTAAGGGTCATTTGTGCATAATTTCCTTATAGTTAAGGAACGGATTGAACTTGACATCCTTAGAGTTAAGGATTGGATCATACTCGCTATAAGTCCTTGCTCGAGAGCGGTAGCTTCCCCTCGAGCGATGCGCTCCGGAGTTTGTCATCACTGGGTTGGTGCTGTTCCCCAGAGGACGGTCCCCGTCGAGTCGTAGGGGTCTCCTTGACGATTTGGGATTTTGAGTTGGTGAGTTAAAGCGGCAAAACCAACGGGTTAGCCATGAGATTGAACAAGAGATCAAAGAACTTGCATTCTTCATGAGTTTATATTGAGCATCCTTATTGATAGCTTTGTTCAGGCATATTAGTTGCATTCCTACAGTTGGTTACTTATCTGCTTATTTCTTTCTATTATGCCTGAGTTAGACCTAGTGGGAAAGTTGGTGAGATTGGGGCCGAACCCACTGGGAACTTCGTTGTAGTTCTCACCCCACTATTTCCACAGAGCCGGGACCGAGCGAGCCGGCGAGCGACCGCGGTAAAGGTATCGCGCCGTAGACAGAGACCACCCAAGTCGGGTTTTCATATATTGCTAGTAGATGCATTCCCTTATATCATCTTTTGTATTTGATGATTAGAGATGTTAAAGAAAAGAATGTAATCTTTTATTTGAGGAAATGTCATGTAAAAAGAAATGATGAAAAGCAATGTAAAGGCAATGTGATAGTTGAATGCTTGTAAATGGTTAAAAGTTAATCATTTTATTTGTGAGTTGTTTAGTCTAATATTCTTTCACTCTGGCTATTGCTTACCCTCGTGTAAGCCATTATGTATGTTTCCGCTTGTGCATTCTCTTTGCTTGAATTGTACATGTGTTGAGCCTTGGGCGGACAGGGGAAACTCTGTCCGTTCGGCGTCTGTTCGACGTGCCCGAGCCGGCCAAAGGGATCGATCCCGGGGCGTGACAGTGCGATATCTGCTTGAGCCATATACGAGATAATTTGTAGAAAGATGAGCAAATTGATAAGTCTAGAATCTCATCAATGAACAAATCCTCTCGGACTGCTGAAGTATATCTTCAGTGCGCAAGAAAAAAAATTACTATCTCCTCAAAAGATTGGCTTTGATACCATGTTGAAAATATCCAAATAGAAACAGTGAATTAAAAGAGGAGAAAAACTCTTTGTTCTTCTATGTTCTCCATTAACACTAATATATACATGATTCTTACATCCCAAAATGACAACTTGGCTAATCATAGAAATAAAATATTGTACAATCATATACATGGTAGAGTAGCACAAATTATGTTGTAGGATTTTCCTCATATGGAAGGTTGCAGGATCTTCTTCATATAGAAGGCATATAATATTCAGATGGAATGTCCAATCCCAATCAAAGAATAATATTTCTTCAATCAAGGAATAATATTTCTTCAACATAAATATTGATAAATTTTTATTTATTTATTTATTTTGAGAGAAGGTAGCATGCTATCGTTTCATTCAATTAGAAATGAACTCAGCTACAAATTGAGGCAGCCTGGGCCTCGAAAAAAAAGGAAAAAGAAAAAAAAAACAAAGGAAAAGAAGATTAAATTCAAAAACGTTCCCACGAATCTCTGAGTACTCGGATCTCCGTCAATAGACACCCCAACGCACGTTTTGATTTCTGAAAAATTATTCTATTACGCTCTAACCAAATTACCCACCACGTGGCAACGATGGTCGCCAGCTCTTTATCCCCCTGTGCACCCGTTTTGAGACAACACACTTTCCAAATCTCTGTTGAGGATCAATGATTATAAAGAAAGAGTTTATTGGGAAGCAATCCTTTTAGCATAGCCGTAGTGTGAAGGCAGCAAGAAAAGAGGTGGTCCATAGTCTCATTCTTATCTGGGCATAAAACACAATTTTCGTCCCCACTCCAACCTCTTTTTAGAAGGTTGTCGACGGTGAGCATCTTTTTTTTCCAACACTAGCCACATGAAAATCTTGATTTTGAGAGGGGATCTGATCTTCCACAAGCGTACCGTGCTTTCAACTCTAACTCCACCATCTATAAGGAAATTATAGGCTGATTTGACTGAGAACTTTTCTGAACGGGCCCACCTCCATCTTACGTCGTCTTGTGTATTACACAAAGAAAACGTAGAAATTGACTCCTTTAGAGTCAAAAGTTGATCGCTTTCAAGCTGAGAAGTAGGGGTGAACCCTGATAGGATCATATTGAACCCTGATAGGATCATATGCCATTTCCAACCATTCCTTCCCCAACACTCTTTCACTCTGTAATTTTTGAATGTGATCTTCCCGAAGAAACACGGATAAATAGTTCGTAGTGGCGCTCGTTCATACTAGATAGCAGTCCAGAAATTAACAATTTGACCATTCCCGATTGAGTAAGAAATGCCACCACATTAAAATACCTCTCTGGTTGCTAGAACACTCCTCCACCATAAGGAATGTGGTTTGAACGAAATACCTTCCGCAAGCGGTCTCCGCCGTAGATAATATATTCCATATATTAATGCACCCCATAGATGATTCCTTTCAGATAAGAATCTCCACCACCATTTAGTCAATAGGGCTAAATTCATTGTCTCTAAGTCTTTTACCCCTAAACTGCCCTCATTTTTACTTAGGCATACATTTTTTTTTTTTTTTTTTTGAGAGATAGGTAGCACGCTACCCGCTTCGTTTATTTCATTTAGAAATAAACTTAGCTGAAAATATGAATCAACTAGGATTCGAACTTGGGACCTTGGGTACCAACCACCAAGCCCTTTGCCACTTGCGCAATGTACAAGACAGTGTCCCCCTATGGTGGTTGTTTTCCCTCGCTAAAAAAATGCCCTCCTCAAGGCTTCAAAGCAACGCAATACCCACTTGGGTGCCTTGAAGATCGAGAGGTAATATAATGGCAGGTTCGATAGCACCGAGTTCACAAGAACCAGCCTACCTAGTTGTGATAAAAGTTTAGCTTGCCACCTTTCGATCCGCCTCTCTATTTTGCCGATGACAGACCACCAGTCCTCTTTTTTTAAGCGATCAGTTGTTAGTGGTAGACCGAGGTACCGAATTGGGAAAGATTCTAATTTACACCCAAGTAGGTTCGCCAATCTCCTGCCGAGTCGTTCATTTCGCCCCAAATAGAATAATTCTGACTTATGTCGGTTAATCTTTAATCCGGACGCCCACTCAAAAATTTGCCACAAGAAGAGAAGATTTTATATCACTTTTACGTCAATAATTTTATCAATATTTAATTAACTAAATTAGATTGTGAAATCTAATTGAAATGATTCAGAAAGTTTGAGTCAGAAATTACAACAAATTAAAATTTTAGCATCAAAGTATCACGTGTCTCATAGTTTGAAGACCCCTTTTTTTGACTTCTCGTCAACTTGCAAAATCAATATTAGCTTATCAGCGTTAATTTTGCCAATTGTTTTTTTTTTTTTTGAGAGATAGGTAGCATGCTATCCATTTCATTTATTTCATTAGAAATAAACTTAGCTAGAAATGTGAATCAACTAGAATTCAAACTTGGGACCTCAGGTACCAACCACCAAGCCCTTTGCCAATTGCCAATTGTTGGTTCCACATTGCTGAGCTTTCAGTTGTTTGTGCCAGCCAAGTGTTTTACATTCCATTTATTCTAATGACCTGTTTTGCTGTGGAGCTTCTGCACGAGACCTATTTGGAAGCAAAGTAAAAACTCGTAGCCTTTTTATTGTAATCCCCTGAAATCCCTTTTAATATTTGCCATGGCAGCTTCAATTGCAGCTTTTTATATTTTGGATAGCAAAATGTCGTTTTTACTTTCTAACAGTATTTTATTTGAATAGCATGGAATCAAAATTAATTCTAAATTTTCTAAGATGTTGGCATATTGGCTCAGCTGCTCTCCACCTATATTTTTTTTACTAGTCTTCTTGGGCTTATGCTAACTCGCCATCTTATATTTTTCATTATATTTTTTGTCTGATTATCCTTTGGCTTGAGACTTGGAATTGACTTGAAAAAAAATATATAAGTTCAACAGTTTAACAAAATTTTGTCTGTAGGAAACCTATTAATCTCTTTCTAAGCAATCTCTTAAACGGACGGTTGATGAGTAGCCTAATTTATACCCTAACTAGCGACCAAAATGCTGCGGGAATTTGCTATGTATTGGGACTCATAGAAAGTATAAAATAGAAGTTGATCTATTTAATAATCATAATATTTTGATAAATGTTATTTTTTTTGTGTGATATCTAATTTTACAATCAATTTTATATAACTAATTTGGAATAAGATTATATAGAAAAGTTATATGAAATGGATGTTAAGGGTCCTTAGGGAGGTTTTGCTGTATCTAAATCCGCATTGCTCAAGGATTTGATATAGCTAGTCTCTGAAATGTATTCGACCTATTAGGTTAAGCATATTGTAGATGAGGTTGAGTTTTTAATATCAACTGATTAGGGATTTTTTATAAAATGACCCTCTAAAAACTCAAAATTGGCAAAATGGCCCTGTCAAAATTTTATTTGTAAAACTAATCCTCCTTTCGCCACGTGGGCGCAACGTCAGGATTTCTCACAAAGACGGTGAATCGTTTACCGTCTTTGTAATATTTATTGTGAAAGCGGTGAATGGTTCATCGCCTTCCGAAGGCGGTGAACCATTCACCGCCTTTAGTGCAAAATCCCAAGGCCGCCGTTCCTGTGCCCTCGAGAAGACAGGGAACGATTCACCGTCTTCTCCCGCCTTATGAAGACGGTGAACGATTCACCGTCTTATCAAGGACACCATATTCTGGACTTGAAAAGATTTTCGCATCAGAGTAGGGATTTGTACTAAAAACGGTGAATGGTTCACCGCCTTTTGAAGCCGGTAAACCATTCACTGCCTTCACAACAAATATAACAAAGACGGTGAACGATTCACCGTCTTTTTGAGGAATCCCTGACGTGACGCCCACGTGGCGAAAGTAGGGTTAGTTTTATAAATAAAATTTTGGTAGGATTATTTTGCCAAATTCAAATTTTTAGAGGGTCATTTTATAAAAAAGCCCACTGATTACTCTCCGTTTAGATTCCATATGGAAAAGTCTACCTGTACTCCTATAGGAAGGTGTATATCCTACAACTATCAGATCCAATGGCTGATATTAACCCAGATATTAGACCCACTAGCAAAGTACCTCCCTAAGGACCCTTAACACCCATTTCATATAACTTCTCGATATAAGCTAACTCCAAATTAGTTATATAAAACTGATTCTAAAATTAGATATCACACAAAAAAAATAACATCTAGCAAAATATCTATGATTATTAAATAGATCAACTCTCGATTCCACACTTTCTATCACTCCCAATACATAGCCTCTCGTCATCTCGCGCTCTCCCCTTTCTCTTTCTCTCGCTTTTGCTCGCAGGGCACTCCACTCCATCGGGCAGAAGTTCGGCAGCGCTCGTTCCACACATCTCGTGTCCGAAGCCGTCTCGAAGGTGTCTCTCGGCCTCGCCTTTCTCCATTGGTAGGAGGTCGCCTCTCAACTGCTCCCCTGTCCATCCCAGTACCTGTGACGCATTCCTTCAGTCGTGAGCGTCCGAAATTGGGAACGATTTCGGAGCTAATTCGGCCACAACCGAAACAGATGATTCAACTCAAACAGGGCATTTTTTTAAAATTTCTATAATCTTTTATTTTCAATTTTTAATTTAATACAAAATGTATATTTTGAGGGTTTAGGGTTGCAGCTGCGGATTGTCTTTGCGTGCTCCCGATTTCGTCACCGAATAGGTGATTAATTTTATTTTAGCACACTGGTGGTATATTTGATGGTATATTATATTTTATGTTGCATTTTTAAGAATAAAGAATTTATGATTAGGATTAGGGTTTAGGGTTTACAATGTTCTATTATGCCAGTTGATAAGAGTGTTCACAATCCATTGAGTGTGAATTCTATTATGCAAGCTTGTGGTTTAGAATGTTCTATTAGGCCAGCTGATAGGAATATTCACAATCCATGTGACAGTGAGCAGTTCTATTAGGGTTTAGGGTTTAGAATGTTCCTTTTTTATGGTTCCGAACATATATGAGTTGCAATCGTACCCTCTTATGGCATAATATAACAATCCTAGGGCATAATAGAACACTCCTATCAGCTGGCAGGATTATGAACACTTTGATCTAATAATAGAATAGATGTAAAGGTTAATAGAACACTCTTAATAAGTTTATAGTTGTGAACACTGTTTTAGAATTTAGAAACATTTTATGCCATAATAGAACTGTTGTAAAGGGTAATAGAACAGTCTAAATAGGTTTATAATTGTGAACATTATTTTATGATTTAGAATACTTTTATGCCATAATAGAACAGTTATAACGAATAATAGAACACTTTTAAGGTGTTTATGGTTGTGAACACTCTTAACAGTTGTATATATTATTTTTGCACTTAATAGATGCTCTATTATCCACAGCATTTATTCACAGCATTTAGATGTTCGCATTCAACGAAACAAAAATTGTATTAAGATGAGATTGTTCTATTATGTTATAATAATGTATGTAAATTCTATTATGCAAGCTTGTGGTTTAGAATGTTCTATTAGGCCAGCTGATAGAAGTGTTCACAATCCAGCAAATATAATATACCAGCAAATATATTTGCTGATAGAAGTGTTCTCTCGCTCGCTCGCTCGCTCGCAGATCACTCCATCGGGCGGTGTTCGGCAGGGAAGGCGGTCGATAGAAGCTCCTGTCCCAAGCCGTCTCGTAGGTGTCTCTCGTCCTCGCCTCTCTCCATTGGTAGGAGGTAGGAGGTCGCGTCTCAACTGCTCCACTGTCCATCCCAGTACCTGTGACGCATTCTTTCAGTCGTGGGCGTCTGAAATTGGGAACGATTTCGGAGCTAATTCGGCCACAACCGAACAGAGAATTCTACTCAAACAGGGGATATTTTTGAATTTCTATAATCTTTTATTTCTAATTTTAAATTTAATATAGAATTTATATTTTGAGGGTTTAGGGTTGCAGCTAGGGTTCTTCTGTGCGTGCTGCGGATTTTCTCACCGACTAGCTGATTCATTTTATTTAGGGTTTACTCAGCTGGTATATTACATTATTTGTTGCATTTGTAAAAATAAAGCATTTATGATTTTAGTGTTTAGAAGATGCGTCCACAGTAACACACATATATTTCATGTATTTCATAAATTTTGCTTAGTTTATAATAGAAAATATGTTTAGGGTTACTAGTATGTAGAAAGGTATAGAAAACATGTTTGGGGTTACTAGTATATTATCTTATTTATACTTGTATATTTGTATTGAAAATTAATTTGTTTGTATTCATATATGTATTGTTGGCTAGAATTATGTATGCATTACAATCTGTTACTCTTATGCCATAAAGGGTTTAGTCTTAGAGCTTATAAGAACACTCTTAGTAGAACACTTTTATAGAATTTGTGTTTGCGAACATATATGCTTGACAATCTTACACTCTTATAGCATAAAAGAACACTCTTACAGCTTTAATAGAACACTATTATTAGCTTTATGATTGTGAACACTCTTTTGTCATAGTAGAACATTTCTAGGACTTAATAGAATACTTTTATCAGGTTTATAGTTGCGAACATGTATGCATTTGTAATCTTACCCTCTTATGACTTAATAGAATATTCTTAAAGTTTCACTAAACACTGCTATCAGTTGTAGGCTTTATAACAGCTTTATGCCATAATAGAATAATTGTAAAGGTTAATAGAACAATCTGAATAGCTTTATGGTTGTTAACGCTCTTTTGTCATAGTAGAATAAAACACTCTTAGAGCATAATAGAATACTTTTATCAGATTTGCAGTTGCGAACATGTATGCATTCCAATCTTACCCTCTTATGACTTAATAAAATATTCTTAAAGCTTAATGGAATCTGCTATCAGTTTTAGGCTTTATAACAGTTTTATGCCATAATAGAACAGTTGTAAAGGTTAAATAGAACACTCTTAATAGCTAGCTTCATGATTGTCACACTCCTTTGTCATAGTAGAATAAAACACTCTTAAGGCTTAATAGAACAATTGTAAAGGTGAATAGAACATTCTTAATAGCTTTATGGTTGTGAACAAATTTTTGTCATAGTAGAATAGAACACTTTTATTGCATAATAGAACAGTTGTAAAGGTTAAAAGAACACTCTATTAGCTTTATGGTTGTCAACACTCTTTTGTCATAGTAGAATAAAACACTTTTATGCCATAATAGAACAGTTGTAAAGGTTAATAGTTAATAGAACATTCTTAATAGCTAGCTTTATTGTGTCAACACTCTTTTCTCATAGTAGAATAGAACACTCTTAGAGCTTAATAGAATAGTTTTATCAAGTTTACACTTGCGAACATGTATACATTGCAATCTTACTCTTTTGTGTCTATTATAAAGCTTAATAGAAAACTGCTATCATTTTTTTAGTTTAGAACAGTTTTATGCCATAATAGAACAGTTGTAAAGCTTAATAGAACACTCTTAATAGGTGTATGGTTGTGAACAATCTTTTGTCATAGTAGAATAGAACACTCTTTGAGCTTAATAGAACATTATTTTCTCGTTACTTTCAGAACGAAATTATGTGCTTACTTGTGGTTCATAAAATGCAGGTGAAAAAATAGTTTCCACCAGAGCCAAGTCGGGCAAGAAGGCCACTACAAGTGGTGAAGGCACATCTGCGCATTCTGCAGAGAAAAGAAAAGAGAGGCCATCAAAAGCTAAAAGGGCGGCCATGGATCTTATTGTGGGCAGATGTTACGCAGTTCATCTGCACACCACAATGTGTGTTTCAGAGTTGCTGAAGACCGCGGGTAGATTTCAAACAGCTGGCCCCGCATTACGTGATGTAATGTCCGATGAACAGATGGCACTCCTGAAGACTACTCCATTCTTTTCTTATCTCGACTTGCCTCCAATTAAACAAGATCTTGTGTTAGTCGATTGCCTGCTCAGTTTTTGGGACGAAGAGAGAAGAGGTATTAGAATTGGAGAAACATTTCTTCCTTTTAGTCCAGAGGAAATATCCATTTTGGTAGGGCTGCCGGCAGAGGGGGAACCAATAGCATGACAGAGCAAGAGTGTAAAGTCGAGCACTCTTGATAAATATTTCGATGGTGACTATCGGCATGCCGATAGGTCGAAATTAAGACATATTTTGTACAGTATTGCTAGTCAGAATGGAGAGGAGATGGCAGCTGATTTTGCGCGTATATTTATATTATACGTATTTGCGACCGTCCTTTTTCCGACCAGCCACTACATTGTGCCGAAGGCGATATATAGATATATAGATGATGTGCATAGAATAGGGGAATATGCCTGGGGCCATGCTGTATGTAATTATCTTGTCAGCTCGATCTCCAGAGCATCCCCGCGTGTGAAGCATCGGAATAGCGGCCAAGAAAGACTTGCCGGCTATATTGACGGATGTACAATAGCATTTTAGTAAGTAATATCCTTGATGTATTTTGTCAATAGAATATCTGTTGCATAATTTTTTAATATCGCAATTCTTGATAAACTTACAGAGTTGGGCTTATGAGCATATAAAGGGGTTGGGTACTTCCGACGGAGACAAGGATGTCCCTCGGATGAGAAAATGGAAGGGTTCAAAAGCATACCGGAGTTATAAGAAGCTTCTAAAAAAGCTGCAGAGCTATACTCCTGCAGAGGTAACCATTTCTGTAAGGAATGTAGTTTTATAATTTTCTTATAATACTTATTAAATAGATTTATCTTTTTGGCAGGTTGTACCCACATTTACTTACCGCCCTAATGATATGTCTATATTGAAGCCCACGTTACGTGGCAGCCGACCGGAACAGGTATTACTCAATTGAGGTAGTAGAAAATATTATTTTGTTAGATTTTATTTGTCAAATTGTGATATTGTCCTTTCGTACATCTCTCTCGAATGTGGTACAGGCAGCGGCCCCCGCGGCAACAACTGCTGCCGGTGAAAGTAGCAATAATATCAGCTCCTTATTGAATCAATTGGAGCAAGCTCTTAATAAACTACAAGATCGGAATAAGATGTTGGAGTGGGAGAATGCAATGCTAAAAGAAAAAAATGCAAAGCTTGAAGCGCAACTATCTAGCGCTAGTACAGCCGCTGCTGCAGAAGGCGGAGCCGAAGCCGGTGTTGATCCACATCAAGGTGGCCAAGGCGCAGCGGTTGAAGAAAGCAGCCAACAGAGAGTTGATGTTGGCGAGACTGTAATAAGGGACATTCCTTCAAGAATTCAACGAATTAAACATCGTGCAAGGAAAGAAAAGAGAATGTCTCCTGATTTTACGCCGGGCGAACGTCCTTTGACCCGGCACTATAGACGAAAGCAGCATCATTCTTTGAAGATCGGGAAGGCTGAAGCTAGTGAAGAGGCATCAGATACTGCGACAGGGACCATTGGAGGTCCTTCTGGTATGATATACATGATTAAGTTTAGTGCGAATAAACTTATATCATATAAAATATGACTTTTTCATGTGAGTTTGTTCAATATAGGAAATTAAAGCTGAACATGGACACTCAGATAGTGCAAAACAAGCCGTTGAGATTGATGATATCCCTGTACCGGATCAGGAGCTTGGGGTCATTATTGAGCGTCGTCGCAAGTATCCCGGAAGAGATAAAATTCCCAAAGTGGAGCAGGACGCAATAGATTTTCTAATTTCCCGACCTATAACAAAGTTCGTCAATCCTTATATACATGTAGTGATTCGTTAGGATTAGATATTTTTGGTCAAATATTCTACCTTAGCTGGACAGAACATTAATTTCTTTCGTATTATTAATTAAATGTTCTTTTTATAGGGGACACATATGGCAAGATTGTCACGACCCGCGACCACCCGCCAATTTGGCCGGGTCGCGGCGCCGCCGACAGACCGCCGAACGGACAGGGTTTCCCCTGTACTACGGACAGAGTCTCCCCTGTACATTCAAGGCATCGCAATCCAAACAGGTACAAAGGTTCCAACCAGGAACAGATATAAATCAAACAGATTGCAAATGGAGGGTATCATACAACATAAACACACCTTAAAGTATTACATTCATTCTCATTCATAGTTTTTACATCACAATTACCATTCTTTTAATCCAAATGCAATCTAAATTATTACAACTTAAACAAGCCTGATACATTTCTTTTCATTTCTTTAAAACCCTTAAGCTAGACTGTCACAGGGTACAACTATCTCGGTCTCTGGGTAGGACGCTATCTGCAGAACTACGTCCTCGCCTTGCGCCGCCGCGCCGCACACCTGTGTACCTGTACCTGTACCTGTACCTGTACCCCCAAAACAGCAACACGGGGGTGAGACTATTGTCCATAGTCCTCAGTGGGTTTAGCCACCCAAGAGAACAAGCTCAGCCAACAGGTCTAACGAGGCACTGCAACATGTTAGATCAACAATATACAACAGATATATATATTCAATTGAAATACATGTCCTGCCTCACGAAATGCAATATGCAATATCTGGAATCATGCAAGTAGGTTATCTTAACACTACTTATGTTCTTAATCATTCTTTACTCTTTGCTATTTAATGCTTACTTTTAGCTCTTAGCTATTCTTTATCATTTAGCTATTCTTTACTTGTAACCTTTCGTTACATGTTCTTTATTCTCAACATTCTCAAACCATGCTATATTTTAGCCTTTGGCATTCTATTCTAAGGTCACTTTACCTTAGTCAACAAACCACCCGACTCGGTCTAGAGTCAATCAATCGCGGATAGTCCGCGCACTGTCTAGCTCGAGGTGAAGGAACTCTCACATGCACCTCAGCTGGCAACAGCTCACCGTACTCCTGTCCTAGCCGTCTGGCGGCGAACGAATCGCACCACACCCAACAACGGCCTAGGTTCAATGACTTAGTCACCCGGCGGCGAAATCGTCGCACACACGCCACGACAGTGGTTCAGTCAACAGGCGGTAGNAAATGGATGTTAAGGGTCCTTAGGGAGGTTTTGCTGCATCTAAATCCGCATTGCTCAAGGATTTGATATAGCTAGTCTCTGAAATGTATTGGACCTATTAGGTTAAGCATATTGTAGATGAGGTTGAGTTTTTAATATCAACTGATTAGAGATTTTTTATAAAATGACATTCCAAAAACTCAAAATTGGCAAAATGGCCGTGCCAAAATTTTATTTGTAAAACTAATCCTTCTTTCGCCACGTGGGCACCACGTCAGAATTTCTCACAAAGACGGTGAATCGTTTGCCGTCTTTGTAATATTTATTGGGAAAGCGGAAGGCGGTGAACCATTCACCGCCTTTAGTGCAAAATCCAAAGGCCGCCGTTCCTGTGCCCTCGAGAAGATGGGGAACGATTCACCGTCTTCTCCCGCCTTATGAAGATGGTGAACGATTCACCGTCTTATCAAGGACATTATATTCTGGACTTGAAAAGATTTGCGCATCAGAGTAGGGATTTGTACTAAAGACGGTGAATGATTCACCGCCTTATGAAGCCGGTAAACCATTCACCGCCTTCACAACAAATATAACAAAGACGGTGAACGATTCACCGTCTTTTTGAGGAATTCCTGACGTGGCGTCCACGTGGCGAAAGTATGGTTAGTTTTACAAATAAAATTTTGGTAGGATTATTTTGCTAAATTCGAATTTTTGGAGAGTCATTTTATAAAATAGCCCACTGATTACTCTCAGTTTAGATTTCATATATATAAATAAATAAATAAATAAATAAAACTATTAATTACGGTCCACGGATCCGCTTTGAACCGTACGATACTCGCCGCTGGGCCGGGTCCTTTGTTCTCCCTTCCCGTCCCTGACCCTTCCCTTTCTTCATCAACCTCCCCCAAAACCTTCCCTTCCCTTCCCTTCCGTCCCCTCTCCTCTCCAGCAGTACACTAGTACCCGAATCCAAGTAAACCTAGGGCTAATCCCGCCCCCTCAATCCCCCACATTCCCAGATCCACCCCATTTCCACCCCGCAAAAGGATCGACCCAGGGTGCGTGCGGGGGAGGGAGGGGGGCNAGGATCTACAACTCTAAATGAGGTGTATGGGTAGCACGACTCATTTCATATATATAAATAAATAAATAAATAAATAAAACTATTAATTACAGTCCACGGATCCGCTTTGAACCGTACGATACTAGCCGCTGGGCCGGGTCCTTTGTTCTCCCTTCCCTTCCCTGATCCTTCCCTTTCTTCATCAACTTGGGCTAATCCCGCCCCCTCAATCCCCCACATTCCCAGATCCACCCCATTTCCACCCCGCAAAAGGATCGACCCAGGGTGCGTGCGGGGGAGGGAGGGGGCTAGGGCAGCGTGAAATGGGCGACTTCAGCGTGATCCTAGTAGTGCTGGCGGCGGTGGTGCCGGTGCTGGTTCTGGCGGTGAGCGTCTACCTTCTGGTGAACTACCAGCACCCGGACGACGTCAACCAGGCCTACTTCCCCAAGCTGGTGGTGGTTTTGGGCCTCTCGGTGGCCGCCGTCTCGATCTTGATGCTGCCCGCAGACGTCGCCAACCGCCAGGCCTGCCGCCACGCCCTCTACAACGGCGCCTGCAGCCTCACCCTCCCCATGAAGACCCTCTGGATCGCCGTCTACATCGCTGACGCTGTCCTCGTCTTCTTCGTCATCCCGTTCGCCATGTTTTACTACGAGGGCGACCAGGACAAGTGCGCTCGCTCACTCCCCCAATTTCCTTCTCACTTCGTCTACTAATTATGATTCAGTTCCTGTAATTCAACAGATTTTGAGTTTTGCCCGCGCTCAGTTTGACCCAGGCTGCAGTTTCATTCCCAGCATTTCAATTTCAGTTTTTAGCCCTGGATGTTCAATTCCAGTGAACAGAAATCCAAGTCGGTCGGTAGACTACAAACGAATGGGTTAATTGTCTCACGGAACACATTTTTAGGTTCTACAGTGTTAGAATTGATATTGCGAGAATGAAATTGAGATTTTAGGTCAAAGTTAAGGGACCGAGTTTGCAATTTAGTCCCTTGTCCCTGCTGAGATTGGTTTGGGTGTTGCGTTCTTGATCGGTCTCGTATTGCACAGGAGTATAGCGAAGAGGTTGAGGAGCGCGCTGTGTTGGGTGATCGTGTCGGCAATCGTATGCGGCCTCTGCCTTGGGATTCTCTATGGTTGGTATCCTCCCATGACTTTTTCTTTTTCTAGGAGCTATGATTGGATCGTGATTTCTTTGCTATGAGAAGTTAGCTTCTGCTGGTGGAATGCATGTAATGTTGTTCGATGAATTGCTATACTGTAGAGTATATGCAACCCTTAGATAAGTATGAGAATTAAAGAAGAAAGGCTAGTAAGATGTTTTATTTTGAAAAACATAGTTCCTGTTGTTTACACTATGTTATGATCAAAAGCCTGTGCTGAGTTAGATGGGAGTTGCCTGAAGAGAATATTTTGTGAAAGGAGTCACATGGGAAGCTATTTGAGTGAGTTATCATTCCATTCTCTATCCATTGCACCACTTGCTTCGCATGAAATTTTCTCTAAGGTGATGCCTAAATATGAAGCTAGTCGACTGAGGATGAGTAAAATATCAAGCACAAGGAAGACTTAGGTTGCCGATCAAATCCTATAAATATTGGTTTGGTGAGACTAGCTTTGACACCCCGATAATCCCATATCAGATGGGAATGGAATTGTGAATGGAAATCAGTGTTTGAAAAGGCGCGCTTGACGTGCGTGCCAGTACGCCTAGGCGCGAGGTGCGGGCCTCAGTGCCTCAAGGCAGCTGAGGCGCAGCGCCCTCTCTGAGGTGCGCGCCTCGTGATATCTAAGTTTAATGGGTCTATGATTTGGCTTTTCGGGTCTTTGGTTTTTTTGATATATTCTAAAATGTTAAGGGATTGAAAAAAAACTCCTAATTTGAACCCTTTCTTCCCTTGTTCTCTTTACTGTTCTCTTCCCAGCCCCCCTTCCCTCTTCCCTGGTCTTAGGTTTTTTTTCAATATATTCTAAAATGTTAAGGGATTGGAAAAAAAAAAAACCTAATTTGAACCCTTTCTTCCCTTGTTCTTTTTGTCGTTCTCTCTTCCTGCCCCCTCAAAAAAAAAAGAAAATGGCAACAAGCTGCAGCAGAAGAAGCAAGTAACAATAGCAAGCACTTTTAAGTTGAAAGTTGAAAAATAATTTTTTTCATTTTAGTTTGAGAATATTTATGCGTGTGATTTCTTTATTTTTTTATGGTTATTTTGTTTTGTATGGTTATTTTGGAATTTTTTTATGTAAAATATTGTCACGCCCCGTGGCCCAGCGGAAGCCCGCCCGGCGCGTGCCCAGATCCGCCATATGTCTAAAAATACAAGGCGTTTACAACAAAGCGATAAATAAAGCAATAATACGAAGAGATCTAGCGATATCAAAGCAAAGTACATCTAGATTTCTACAACATGGTAAGGTAAAAGAAATCCAAATCCACTAAATAAAAGTCGTAAGTAATACAATAGATTGTTAAGGATTTTATAAGTTGGCGAATTTCGTGAAGGTTTGGATGGAGTCTCGAAGAATTAGAAGATGAAGGTTGACGAAAAGAATTGAAATTTTTGTGATCAAAGACCCTTGAGAACTTAGGTATGATTATAAATAATTTGTGGTGAAGTTTTCATTGTTAAAAGATGTTTAGAAGACTTGGTTTCCTTTTTGTTTATTCAAACTTAAGTTTTCTGGAAAAACTCAGGGGTCGCGGACCGGTCCTTGATCAGAGGGACCGGACCCATCAAGCTTCTTTGCGTAGAAGGTTTGGGAAACCGGTCTCTGATCATGAGGACCGGTCCCCGTACGTGGTTTTCCTTGTTGCGCAGGGAAGGACCGGTCTCTGAATTGAGGACCGGTCCCCNAATGAACATGAGTACTTGCTACTACATGATGTCTCTACTTAGTATGGGATTGCATAAGTAAGAAAGCTATTCTATCATGAAAATGCACGAGTAAACAACCATCGTAATGTCCCCAATGTAATAGTAAAATGTCATTGTTTACTATTCTAGTCAATGTTCACTTGGCATGTTAACTACTTAAAGTTAAATCTTGGAAGACCCGCCCGAAGGCTGTCTGGCTTATAGACCCACCCGTAGGCTGTCTGGCCGGTGCCGAGCCTAATGGCTCCGTGGTAGTCAACATCCCCACTCTAGAAATGAGCTTTGCCCACGGCAATCCACTTCGGCGCTCAATCCCGCACGGCGAATATGTATCGCGATGGCCATCTCCGGAGTGCCGGCTTGTAGGGAGCGACCCTCACAAGCGTGTGCGAATGAGCACAATCGCAACAAGCGTAAGATCCGTCTCAAGTACCGAGTCCTCATGTCTAAAAACCTGGAATATGTACATCGAATGTCTCAATGGCCTATCCCTATGTCATCATGTCTAAAACATGGAAAGTAATAGATGTCAATGGCCTATCACTGTGTCTCAAAGTAGCAGTTTCATAGTCTACTAAGTCAAGTGCCCCTTGATGGCATTTTTTATTCGCTAAGTCCAAGCTTGAATCAAATGTTCACAAATGCATAATTTGAGCTATTTTAAGCATACGAGACAAGTTTCCAATTCGCTACCATGAACACTTCTCACATGCATGTATAATACCCAGAATGCTCTACTACATAGAGTGAAATTTATCTTACACATAACACATGCATTTTAAGTATTCTAAAATTCACATAAATCCCATTTAGCATGAATATGCAATCAAATTGACGTTACGACAAGTATAGGATACATAGAGGCCATTTTGCTCCGATTTCATGAAGTCAAACCCACCACAACTCTTGCGACTGTCACGCCCCCGCCCCGAGACCGCTACCAATTTGGTACGGTTCTGGCGCGGCGAACGGATGCCGAACGGACAGCACCTCCCCTGTCCGCCCAAGGCCAACAATGCAATCATGTACAACAAGTCCCCAGGAAATCAACTTGAATACATACATGATTATACAACAATAGCGAGAGCACAAACAGTGCTGAACATTACAAGAGCAAGCATCACGAGTAAAGAACATACAAGTGAATAAAAGAGAGAGAGACTAAGCTATTATATCCATTCAACTCTATACATTTGATTAACTTTACATTCTTCCAAAATACAACATAAACTTAAAGTTTATATTTTCCAAAATAGCCTCACACCTATACATCATCTACTCTCAAGTATATAGGGTGACAACTAATGCAATAGGAAAGCATCTACCAACTAGCACTAGGGCGCTAAGCCCTTGCTGCGATCATCTGCCGGTCCGCTCTCGTGTGTACCTGTACCCCAAAACCACCCGCTTTAGTATGCTTCAACAGTGTAATGAATACAACTACAACATAGTTATGCCGTCTACTATGTTTAATCATGGTATGAATGCAATCCACTTATGCTATTCATGTTACTACCCAATCGACTAGGCCAACTTGCCTAAGATCTCAAATCTCAAAGGTCCTAGGCAAAGAGCTACTCCGCTCCTTGCCCGACTCAATCTCGAAGGTCCTAGGCAAAGAGCTACCCCGCTCCTTACCCGATTCAATCTCAAAGGTCCTAGGCAAAGAGCTACCCCGCTCCTTGCCCGACTCAATCTCGCTCTACTAGGTACAAGCTGTCCCTCTCAAATCTCATAGGTGAATGAATAGTATGTCCACTCACTGTATGTAGGCAAATCCACTAATCCAACTACCAAGCAACTATGCTCAATATCGATGTAACTCATAGTAAAGGTTAGCTACCATGCTACTAGGTTCATCAATAAGGCTAAGGCTAAGTACCAAGCTATTATGCACCATAATAATGTAACTCATCAGGTTACCCAATCTCTCGGCGAACTCGAGGCTCGCGCACAGTCTCACGTGTGTAAGTCTCAGAGGGGAGGAGTCCCGCTGCTCAACTACCCCCGAGACCGCCTGCTGACAGCTACAATGGTCCAAGGGCAACTACACTGGCCCCCCTTGTGTGACAAACTCCAGAGTGCACTACCTGTGTGGAGCGACCACCACAGGTGCAGACAGGCTATGTGAGCTCGATCCAATCCTCATAAACTGGAAACATTCTATCAACTAAGGATAGTGTCATCAACTGGGAACACCCTATCATCTAGGGTTAACAACATCACACTTTAGGTTCTCTACCCAAATCGCAACTGGGGAATTCACCTATCCCTAAGTTCGATGCCGTAGTGTCAACTACACTCAATTCTCATGCAATATGCCATGCTAGGGAACTCAACTAATCCCTATGTTCAATGCCAAGTGTCAACTACACTAGGTTCTCATATGCCACTCGTCATGGGTTAACATTAACTAGATGCCACTCGTCATAATTTAATGTTCTCGATACACTACTTGCACATATTCACTAGGTGGTCACTCAACTAGAGTCCAATCCACATTAATCATGCCATTATAGGGTTTCACAACACTATGTCCCAATCTCATGCATACTAGGTATAAGTATTAAACCATTAACACTATACTATCACTAGCATGCCATGACATGTAACAATTGCCATCTAGCACCCTATAATGCAATATCCCAATATGCAACTCGATCAACGTTAACTAGAGATTCTAGTACAATAACCAATCCAATACTAAGTTCAAGTTATATGTGTTTCTATCACACTAAGTCCAATGCCACTAGTAGACTATGTCTTTAGATACAATACTAGGTTCCTCTTTCATTTAGCATCATAGGTTTACCAATGTCATCTCCTAATCCTTATGTCCATTACATCAAGTATCCATATCATAATACTATATTAATCATAGACATCATACAAAGAGTAGGAATGCATGTATTATCACCCTATAATGCATAACAATATACGATATGCTATATGCCAATCGAATAAGCACTAAGACATAGGAAGAAGCTCAGTTGCTTCGGGATGGACACCTCCCACCTTTTATCGCGTTCCGATTGCTCGTCGTCACTCGCAATCGGCCTCCCGCGGCGCACGCCGCTCGGCTCGACCCAAACCACGCGCGACCACCGAACGACCTCCGATCCGCGATCCGGTAATTAAAGGTCTTCGGTTTCTTCCTATGATGCTCGGAATCCGATCCCGCGATTTATGGACGCCGCCTCGGCCCTCCAGGCGGAAACGAATGCCGGAAGGTCCGTTTCTTCAATATCTTCGCGTAGACTCGACGAATGCTCAAACCGAGTGCACGGACGTGTTTAGGGACCTAGCAATTAGGTTTACAGAGGGTCAAATGAGATCAAACCCTCATATTTACAAAAATCCCATTTTGAAGCCCTAGGTTGCAACTAGGTAAAAATCCACCATTAAAGCTTTGGATTTAAGCATACTTTATCTAATTAGCATCTAGGAAAGCTACTAAATCCATTTCTAGAGCATTTAAATCACACCCTAGAGATCTACCATTGAATGGGGTAGCAAGCTTACCTCTTAAGCTAGCACAATGGAGAGGAGAAGATGAGAAGATGAAGCTCCACCTTGTTTGCTTCCTTCTTCACCATCTCCTTTTCCTTCCTCTTCTCCTTCCTCCTCTTCTTCTTCTCTTTTCCTTTCTTTCTAGAGAGAGAGAGAGAGGGATGAAATGGTGTGGGGGAGTGAGAGAAATGAGAGAAAGAGAGAAAGAATCCTCTCTATACACTCTCATAAGTGCTATTTTGCACATAAGCCCCTCAACAATGCTTCCCTCGCAACAGTCCAAAATGGGCATTTTCGAGTTCGGGGACCGGTCCTTGCAATGAGGGACCGGTCCGTAGAGACCGGTCCTTGGCTGAGAGACCGGTCCCCGAAGGTCCAGAACTCAGCCTCAAGGACTTAGCCAAATTTTCAGCATTTTCACCCGTTTTCGTCCGTTTTCGCTCGTTTGACCTCCGATTCGTCTCAAATCGAACCGAGACTCTCCAAACATGTTTTCAAGCATGTTTTCATTATCTTTTCATCCACGCTAACGCCGGATTTAGCTCACGGCCCAACATAGCCTTTCAGGTTCCGTTTCCGTGCCTACGCGCACCGAAACGCCCGAATGCTCCCGAACCTCACCGAACCTCATCGAAACCATTCTAATGGCTCTCCAACCAAATGCACACCGTAACCTCATGATTTTAGAAGTCCGGTACCTTACAGCGACCCTTCGTTTGCTCCGACGAAGGTGCCCACTAGTCTCCTAGCACCCTAAAGATGTAGGAACAAGAGTTAAACGAACCTTACGAACATCTCAAAGCTCAAACATTAACCAACTCTAGCTAAGGTGGAGAAAACTCACCTATAGCGTAGGAATCCTCTAAGAAATCCCAAATGGAAGTCAAATCCCTTCCAAAGCAATCTATACCAAGGTTCTAAACCAATTAATTAGGTTCCAAAGCCCTCAAATAAAAAATCTCCAATTCTAACCCTAAAACCCAAATCTAGGGTTTATTTGGTAAAACCTACCAAAACATGCTCCAAAGAGTAGATTAAGCATACTAACCTCCTTGGTAGCTCCAAACCAAGCTCAAAATGCTCTAGGGTTGAAGGTTGATCCTCTATCAAGCTCCTAGCCCAAGCTCCAAGCCACCAATGGTGAGAAGAGAGGGTGTGGGGGAAGTCCAAAGTCCACCAAGCAAGCTCTCCTTCCTCTTCTCCTCCTTCTTCCCTTTCTTCCTTCTCCTTCTTCTAGAGAGTGTGAGAGAGTGAGAAGTGAGGGAAAGAGAGAGGAAAAGCCCTAAAAGCCCTCTAAAGTAACAAAATCCAGAAAAGCCCCTCAACTATGCAACCTGTGCACTGCCCTGACTGGGCAGTTTTTGGGTGGAGGGACCGGTCTCTCCCCACATGGGACCGGTCCCTCAGGACCTTCCCGCAAAACCAACGTTCGGGAACCGATTTCTCTGGCTGAGGGACTGGTTGCCTCGGCCAACAGCCGTAACCACGCGACGGGGGACCGGTCTCTCACCCACCAGGGACCGGTCCCCGAGAGTGAAACTCTCAGGACTTAACCAAAAATCCAGGAATTCGAACCGCGGGTCGGAACACCGTCTGCGACCCTCCACAAAGTGTGGAAAAGCTCGGAACCCAAATCAAACACTCGAACCTCGCAATTTGCACAGGTCCAGTGTGTTACAAATATCAATGTAAATTAGCTTGTTAAGAGTGTATTATTTTTATTAGATATGCGCCTCACCTTCTTGAGATGCGTGCCTTGCGGTTGCGGTGCACCTCGCGCCTATGTCTCAGAAGGCTTCTGTGCCTTTTTGTCCCTCACGCCCTTTATGCATGTGATTTCCATATAGAAACCCAGAGCCCTACTAATAATGACCGGGTTAAGCATTTTGGGCCACTCATTTGGGTCCAATAAGTTATTAGTACTAGTGGGTTGAGTCATTACGCTTACTCCTGGCTCAAGTAACTAGTTTGTTTTTTTATCTTCTGGTGAATGATAATAGGCACTGTTCAGTGCAGAATGTTTTGCATTTTCTCTGCTATACCAAGAAATGATTATTTTCTTTGAAGCAGAAAAAAATGCCCAATGTTTCCAACTTAATTCTGGAGATTTTCAGAAGGAACCAATGCTGTTTTACATGATAATATGTAAGCTGCAGTAATGACTCCTACTCAGCACATTTGACAAGCTTGATATATGTGAAAAGCGCAGCTTGCTAATTCTCCTTGAACTTGTTATTGCTAAAAGTTATGCAGGTTTTTGCACTGTTATTTAACTGCATAGGGTGGCATAGACATATAAATACAATAGAAATTGCTTTTAGAAGTTTATATTTTTTTCACAGAAAATAATCTAAAATTTTGAACTGCTATGTGTGCGACTGACTAAACTTTTCTTTTGGGTGTGTCAGGACTTGTTGGTAAAGTGGATTTCACAGTTAGGCACCTCTCATCATCGGTGGAAAGTTTTCCAAGTTCATGGTCGGGATTCTCAAGTGGTCAACCTTGTATCAGTCCTTTGACTCGTCAGGTCCATCATCGTCTTAATGCTCTTGCCTTGAATCTTTCATCATTTGGTTCTCTTTTTCTATTTGATTCTCTATTGCAGGTCTGTAATTTTAATTAAACTTGTGAAACTACTAACTAAGCATTTGGGGCTTACATCATGATACTTTGAAACTACTAACTAAGCATTTGGGGCTTACATCATGATACCTTACTCTGCACATCTTTTTGTTGAAATCTAGTGGTTTATAATTCTTTTTCTCTGTTTTTCTGATGACGGCTTGTTTCATCCAGTGTTCTGCATATACTGCAAGTGCTTCTTCTGAAACAACTTGGACAATGCGGGCCACCTTCCCAGAATATGTGGTTGCTCTTGCTACAATTGTTGGATCCGTGCTATTTTCGGTGTGTGCCTTGTTTAACATTTTTAATCTGTTATTATTTGTTTTCTTATTCACCTTGATGTGAAGCTCAAGTCTAGGATTATGCTACATAAATTTTATTGGTTCATTTGACTATGTTGTTGGAGTTGCACTTGTTATTTAGAATTGAAATATTCTAGATAGTGAGTTCACTAGGCTGCTGAGGTTGCACTGTGCTGTCATAGTGCGCTAATGGGAAATGAATGCTTAATGGCATGTTCTCTGACGTTTGAATTTGGATTTATATCTAGGTTCTACTGACTTGGTAAGCTGGACATGAACGTTGATTGTAATGTTATAGTTTATCCTCCTTGCAATCATTTTGGCGTTATTAGTGAACAGTCATACTGGTATTTCTTTCTTCTATGCTTGTTTTTTTTTTCTGGCAGTTACAAGGGGTTTCTTGTTGTTCATATGATAGATATTTGGAGGCGTCGGGATTGCTTGCCTTCCATTGGGACTCATCTTTTCATTTATCCGGCGCCCCAAGGCTGTAATCACTCGCTCACAATATATAAAGGTATTTCGTATGTTTCACACTTGACTGCTTCCGCTTTCTTGCATTTGCATTTTTTGAAATGTCATTAACTCTGCTTAACATATTGTATACATGAGTACTTAATGTTTGCATTTGCATCTGACAGGAAGCGACTGAATTAGGAAAGAAAGCTAGAGAATTGAAAAAAGCTGCTGAAGCCCTTCACCAAGAAGAGAGAAGCGGTAACAAGGGCAGAAAATGGCGCAAAAATGTGAAGGCTGTTCAGAAGGTCTTCTAGTTTCTTGTCTCAGTTCTCTCTCTATTGCTTTCTCAATCAATATCTCCCCTTTTTCTTCTGTTATGTTACACGAGGATTTGCTTCCTGTTAGTGGACCGTGAACATGTATTCCTTGCTAGATGCCTAATCATCATAGTTAGTCTGTACTGTTGTTGCTATCTATAGATATGATGCTCTTCTGTTATGATTTGATTTTCTTTTTTTGATCATTTATTTATCTTATTATTTGTGCTCTGATCTGGCATTTGCCACACATAAGTTTATCCTAAAACAGATTGAGTTGATCAGTTAGACTAGTCTAGGCCATCCCATTTTAAGTACCCAAACAGGTTGCACATGATTATCCGCCTTAGGGACCCATAAGCTGACTCAACTTGCCCCCTAGCTGGTAAAATAATCTTGAATTGAACTCGCTTACTTTGCTCTATTTGTTGACTTTATAGCTATTACAACAGATTGAAATGGGGGGAGAAACTCTGTACCGTGCTCGTAAGGATTTTTTGAAATATAAATATACTGATTTACTCTGTTGAGAACAATTTTATATCTTTAGTAGGCATTCATGGTTTGTAAGTGATCATTTCTCAGCTTGCTCAGAGTTCCAGATTTATGTTTGCACTTTTTGTGTGTACGAAAATAAAAAATTAAAACTGTTATTGTGCGAGTAATTTGGTTCCAATGTCATTGATGTACACGGATATAAGCTGCAGAAATTGCAGGTACAATAAGAAGTTTAATATGTGCTATGTTTCAATGTCTTCCATTGGATAATTTAGGCAAACTTGAGTGCCTAAAATGACTCTGCTAAGTGATTATTTATCAAATTAGTAGGTGAACATCTTAGTGATGGTACACTTTTGGACCTGTTCAGTTCAACCTCCACTTAGTAATCCATAATTTGCACCAACACCGGAATCTCATTATATAGGAAACCCATCTTAATATCCTTTAGTTTTATCATGGCTATAGATATTTACTGCTTTGAGGAACTTGTGTGTCGATTACAATTATGATTTTAAATGCTCAGTTTCTTTTACCAGAAGAATATTCCATTTATTTGTCCTTATCTCTATGTTCTAAAGTATTTTTTTATTTGTAATAATTCAATTTCTAGGAATTACTACTCCTGGAAGATGATATGAATGCTTTGGAGGAAATGTATCCTCAGGGAGAACAGGTAAATGCAATATACAAACTTTCTATCAGATACATGCCTATAAATTTTGTTTTGTTAATGTCTTTGCTTCATTTTTTTTTTCTTTTCTTTTTTTAAACAGGCTGAGACTACTTGGGCTTTTACCATCCTTGGATACATAGGGAAGCTTATATTGGGTATTATTGGGTATGCTTCATATTTGTGCCATTTTGGTTTTGTGCTTTTCCATATTGCATATCAATATGGAAAAGCTTCAATGTTCTTCTGTCAATTATGTTAGCGGGGATTTTTTGATTAATGCACTCACCGCTTTTCAGGTTGGTTGTCTCCGTGGCTTGGGTTGCGCATATCGTCATATACCTATTGATTGACCCTCCTCTTTCGCCTTTCCTGAATGAGGTCTTCGTCAAACTGGATAGTGTTTGGGGTATTCTGTTCTGAGCACTCGACCTTACAATAGTTCTGATTTTATTTTTCATTTTCAGTACAATTTTCATTTTCAGTACATCTAACTATTCTTCGTTGGTCTGAACTAGGTCTGCTTGGTACTGCAGCATTTGCATTTTTCTGCTTCTATCTATTGCTCGCAGTGATTGCAGGGGAAACGATGCTTGGTCTCAAATTAGTCTTCATTACCATCCACCCAATGAAGTAATTCGTTGCTACTTTGCCGAACAATGAACTATATTATCAATTGTTCACAGTTTCTGATTTTTGATTTTTGATTCTTCTTTTGTTCTGTTTCCTAACTAAGTCAACTTGTTTCAGATGGGGAGGGACTCTTATGAACTCTTTTCTATTTAATGTTGGGCTTATTCTGCTTTCCTCAATCAGGTCTGTATATAAAGTGCTCTTCTATTTTTCGTTTCTTTTTTTTCTGTGCCTCCTCTGTGGGATGCTTTGTATTCATCATGTTACATGGGAATCTAATTGGAGGCTGGTAAATTTCAGTGGGGAATTAAATCAAAGGCTATTTAAGATACAGTGAAATTTCTTTTTTAACAAATTTCTGTGAGACGATGTCCAGCATTTTATCAGTTTAGTCCAATATATTACCTTTTGACAGATCTTCAAGATTTTCCATTTTTGTTGCTAATTTTGGATTTGAACCTTTTCCTTTGCAGTGTGATTCAGTTCTGTGCCACAGCTTTTGCTTACTATGCACAAGCAACAGCTGCTCAAGAGATTTTCGGCCACACACTGCAATCATTGCGTGGAATAAAGTATCTGTACAAGTGAGTCCTTGGCTAGTTTTTTTTCCTCTAATGGTTTCCAAGTACCCTCTCGAATGACGCGAAGCTAGAAAATTACTCTCTCTCTCTCTCTCTCTCTCTCGCACATTAAAAAGAAAAAAAAAAGAAATCTTGATCACTTTTAAATCGCCATGGCTCCATATCTGTTATTTCTGCAGGTATAACGTGTTCCAGTATGCATTTGTTGGCCTATCATTAATCACACTCGTCTACTATGCACTATTTGTAAGTCCTATCCTTTTAGTTACTTCATTTTACCATTTAAAATTCAGCAAATCTCAGTTTTCTGTCGATTCATTTCATTGTGTTTAGGGATGGAGAAAGAGGAAACCAACCGGGAGGTTTCAGCTTTCGAACTGATGAGTTTGTGCTTTTACTGTAAGCTCAAATTCCGTCAAAGTTGATCTTTAAGTTCATCCTCTAGTTATAGAGGTTGCTAGTGATGGATCTGGTCTGAACACGTTCTACTCGGAGAGCCGAGGAATGTAAAACTAGTGACCTTGGCTTCTAGAAGAATCACAACAAGAGTTGCGGCTTCTGGAAGGATTGTTTCGAATGACTCACCGTTTGTTTTGTATATCACGCCTTTATTTCTTTGCCCCTACTTTCTCTCACCTTCTGATGTATTCTTGTTCAATATAGTCGGCTGATGTGATTTTGTACTCTGTATCCTTTGAGAGAGAGAGATTGGTTTTTTTTTTTAATTATTATTTTATTTATTTTTTTGCTATCTAGTAATGGGTCCGGAGACTAGCTGATCTTTATGTACGACATTTTAGTTTCCATGCAAATTATTTGATACTAACTTGAATATTCTCATAGATAATAGTATCGCCGGTGGTAACTTAGAATCAAAATGTCATTAATTAGTCAATATTTATGTGGGCATCTGATGTTGACATCTTGGTCCGCAAAAGCTTAGTTATTAACTAGTGAAAACTGCGCTCATTAGTGAAAACTGCATTGTTAACTGCAAAATGGCACATTCTTGGGGGCTCGTACTCTTTTTGTTTACTGTTATATGTAGTTTGGAGGCTTCAGGTGCAAATGATGAAAGCGTCGTAGGTGGGTAATAGGGGATTACGTGCAATCCGACCATGTAGAAATGCTTGTCCTCTGCATTGCATTTGTTGGCGTCGGCGTGTGCATCTGAAAGGCAATGGGATGAAATCAACATTTTGTATAAAACTATATCAGGGTCTTAGAAATTTTGCTCGCCTGAAATCAACATTTTGTATAAAACTATATCAGGGTCTTAGAAATTTTGCTCGCCTGAAATCAACATTTTGTATAAAACTATATCAGGGTCTTAGAAATTTTGCTCGCCTGAAATCAACATTTTGTATAAAACTATATCAGGGTCTTAGAAATTTTGCTCGCCAACTACATGTGACACCCGCCTTTCTTCGCAAAAATGGGCAAGTCTTGTCACTATGCTAAGGAAAGAAAAGTGAGTGAGGGAGATAGACGTTATCCCAAAAAATTTAAGCATTCTCAATTACTTAAAAAAAGAGAATTATGACATATTCTCTCCTGGTTTGCTTTAGTCATAATGATTCTCACAATTTATAGATCTAAGATATAGCGAATCTAGCTGACCATAACTCACCCACTAACTTTGCGGATTATTACATAGTATTGAGCGCTCATAAATGTAGAGCCCAAGAGTTGCCTATGACTCTTGACAGTATTTTAAGACTTAATGGCTCTTTCTTCTCCCATAGAAGATCTAGAATCGGACCTCATTTGCAACCTGTTTTAGCTTTGTGAAATTGGGTCAGGGACTACGCTGCGCAGAAATTTTTTCAAGTCCTTAACAACTAGGCTACTTAGCGGGATTGGACAGTCAAAACTCGTTCTCGTCTTCCGATGGACGGTGATGTTTCAATGAATGATAACATCAATTGGTATCAATTGGTGTACAAAACATATTCTTACAAATACATAATTTGACAGTTCCGTAAGGCATACGTAGCAATTTTTCATGCTTCCACATCTTGCACCTTTTTTCCGGTGAATAGTCCAATGGGAATGATCTAAATGGCTCCTTGGCTCCTTACCAAGATTTGATCAGATTGGTTCCCAAGATATTCTTGAGGTTTTCCAAGACAGTTCCAACTTCCCAAGGTTGGACCAGGTTTGACTAGGTTGAATCATCCAGCTGGCTCCCTCTTTCTCTCTCTCCTCCTCTCCCCTACTCTCTTTCTCTCTCTCTTCCCTTCTCCTCTCTATCTTAGCCCCCTTCTCTCTCTCCCTATCATTCATTCTCTCTCTCTCTTTTCACAGGGCGGTGAGGGCCGCGGCAATGGCTTGCGCTGGCGCCGTCCCTCGGGGTCGGAAAGGGAGAGCGCAGCGGCCATGGAGGCTGCGGCGAAGGCCGCGGGGGCATCGAGGGCGGAGATGTCCGCCGCCGAGGGGATGGCCGGCACGCGGGTGGAGAGCGAGCGGCGGTAGGCGGGGAGAGGGCTAATGAAGGGATGGAGGTTGGGGCGGCGGTGGTGGTGGCGGTGGTTCGGACAGCGAAGGGCGGGACCCCGGCAGAGAACGCCATTTGCTCCTATTTTTTTCTTCCAAGATTTATTTTTTTTCAGTCGAATTCAGTTCTTCTTTTCATGGAAGAATTAAGATTTCCGATAAGGTGGGGGTGATAGTCGTAGTGAGAGTGGCGCCAATCGTTATCTTGTTTTTTCTTGATCAAATGAATGGGAGCTGTAGCATACCGAACTTCTATAGTTATGAAGTTACGGGGTATGCTAGTTTGAAAAGGTTGTTCGGAACAGTTCCGGTGAAGTTCGGGAACATTCGGGTGTTTTCGGTGCGCGAAGGGCGCGAAAACGGAACTCGAAAGGCTATGTTGGGCCATGGACTAAATCCAGCATAAGTATGGATGAAAAGATAATGCAACTACGCTCGAAAACATGTTTTGGGGGTCTCGGAGCGATTTGAGATGAATCGGAGGCCTAACGAGCGAAAACGGAGAAAAAAACGAAAAAGGCTGAAATTTGGCTAAGTCCCAAAATTGCTGGGC
The DNA here is from genome assembly GCF_001540865.1 of Ananas comosus. Lineage (NCBI taxonomy): Eukaryota > Viridiplantae > Streptophyta > Magnoliopsida > Poales > Bromeliaceae > Ananas > Ananas comosus. Next base: position 4,388,121 of record NC_033642.1, read on the forward strand.
AGTCTGGACCTACGGGGTCCGGTCCCTCAAGCCAAGGACCGGTCCCCGTAGCCCGAAACAGCCCAGCGCGGGCTGTGCACAGTTTGCAAAGTTGAGGGGGCTTTATGCAATATGGCCATGAGGGGAGTTAAGTAAGGGGTTTAGAGCTCATTTCCCTTCACCTCTCTCATTTCCAACCCCAAAACAAAAGCTCTCTCTCTCTAGGAGCTCTCCCTCTCTCTTTAGAAGTGGAATCAAGAGGAGGAAAAGGTGGAGATTGGCGCAAAGGAGTGAAGTATCTCCTTCGTCTTCTTCCTTAGCTTTGAGGAGGAGCTTAGTAGAGGTAAGCTCTTTGCCTTCTCATGGTAGAATGCTAAGGAATGGGTTTTATACTCTAGAAATGGAATTTAATGAGGCTCTAGAAGTAGTTGATCTCATTTATTACTTGAATGAATGATTGCAAGAGGCATTTAGCAATGGTGAGATTCTAGGGCATCCAAAAGAGGGCTTTTGCTCATGAAGGGTTTGGATCTAAATTAACCCTATATAAACCTAGTTGCTAGGTATTCTGACGCGTTGGTAAAGTCGGTTCGGCGATCCGTCGAGCCTACGCGAAGATATCGAAGAAAAAGACGTTTTTGGCTTCGTTTTCGCCTGTAGGGCCGAGGCAACGTCCTAAAATCACGAAAATTGAACCCTAGTGTCTTGGCATCACCAGAAGGTGGGGGGTGTCATCCCGAAGCAACTGGGCTTCCCTTTATGTCTAAGTTATATATTGATCATATTCATATATTGACATTGTGCATTATAGGATTAGTAGATGATTACATTCCACTTCCTTGCATGTTCCCTAGGTAGTGTAGCATTGTGGGCTTGACACTTGAACTTAGGTTGCATGAGGATTGGGTCTTGTGACATGAATCCTATAGTGACAAGAATGATGATCAACTTGGACTTATGATGATGAAAACAAGTGACATGTGACTTAGTGTAATAGAGACACTATAATATGAACGAGTGGTATGTCGACTTAGTGTAGTGAGACACTTACAACATAGCGACATAAACGAGAGGCATTCAAATCTAGTGTAGCAGAACACTATGGCATTTAAACCTAGGGATAGTAGATTCCCGTTTGTCGTGTTGTGGACATTGAGCTAGTGCAGTAGAGGCACTATGACCCTAGTAGACAGGGTATCCTCCAGTGAGGGGATTAGATTATACTCACATAGTCTGTTTAACCTTGGCGTGGTCGCTCCACCCAAGTAGTGAGCTCTGGAGTAGTAGTCGCGTTTGGGTAACGTACTTCCCAGCAGATGGGTCTCGGGTGGGTGTAGAGCAGAGTCTCCCCATTAGCGAGATTTGAGATGTGAGTTGGTAGTAACCTTCGGGTTAGCCGAGATGAGATTTGATTATTGAGGCATAGTATCATGTGTAGAGAACATTACTATGTAGTAGCTCATTCATTCTTGATTATTGAGGCATAGTATAATCTGTAGAGAACATCACTATGTAGTAGCTCATTCATTCTTGATTATTAAGGCACAGTATCATGTATAGAGAACATTTACATGGGCCCGTGTACCGGTACCAGAGGCCAACCCGAGAGCAGTCTGCGCGCAATCCTGTGCAGTGTACCGGTACACCATGCTTGCTGTACCGGTACACCATGCTTGCTGTACCGGTACACCATGCTTGCTGTACCCGTGTACTGGTACCAGAGGCCAACCCGAGAGCAGTCTGTGCGCAATCCTGTGCAGTGTACAGGTACACCATGCTTGCTGTACCGGTACAGTAAGTAGAGAAACCTGCTATTTGCAGATTCTCTTGCCAAATGCTGCTCTCGCGTCGCATAGAGTCCGTTTTGCGTCGATTTCACGCCAACGCGACTCAGACTTGCCCCGATACTCTCCAGAGCTGTCGACAAGCCTTAACTGCTGAACACCAGGGATCTCACATACCATGTTCTGAAAGCTATCTTCGATACATCCTCGGGTTTGTTCTTTAACTGGTGCTATCCCGACTGCAAGTCTATCTTAAAATACACACACGATCCCTGAAACTGATCAAATAAGTCGTCGATCCTCGGCAATAGATACTTATTCTTTATCGTGACTTTATTAAGCTCACGATAATCTACACATAGGCGAAGTGATCCGTCCGTCTTCTTGACGAACAAAACTGGCGCTCCCCAAGGCGAGACGCTCGGTCGAATGAAGCCCTTGTCAAACAAATCCTGTAGTTGTGCCCTCAGCTCCTTCAGCTCTGCCGGTGCCATCCTATAGGGCGCCTTTGAGATTGGAGTGGTCCTGGGGACGAGATCTATCACAAACTCAATCTTTCTATCAGGTGGCATACCCGGTAGCTCAGCTGAAAACATATCGCAAAACTCCCGCACCACCGGGATATCCTCAATCCTAGGGGTGTCATCCTCGCCTCTCAGCACAACACTAGCCAAAAAGGCTATGCAACCTCTGCTGATCAGCTGCCTAGCTCGAGACGAGCTGATCGTCATCGCGAATAGCGAACTCCGGCATCCTCTAAATACAACCTCAGTCTGCCCCGGTTCTCTAAAAGTAACCGTTCGATTCTTGCAATCAATCGTGGCATAATATTTGGTTAACCAATCCATGCCTAGGACCACATCAAACTCCCCCAGCTTGCGAAGGGCTAGCAAATCCATGAGCATAATCCAGTCTCCTACCCGACCAAGGCAACTCGGGGAAAAATTTCTAATATCCTAAATATGGTCGGGTACAACAACATGTCCCGGATGCAACAAAAAAACCAATGGGATGCCATGCAACTCGGCAAACAACCGATCTATGAATGAATGCGATGCTCCGGTATCAAATAATGCACGAATTCTAATGCCATCAAGTAAAATGATACCTGCAACCACATCCTCGGCTGCTACCGCCTCCTCGGTTTGAGCGGCATACATACGCCCACTCGGGACCTGTTGAGATCCCTCGCTCTGACGCTAGACGGATGACCGTCCAGGCTGATACTGTGCCGATGGAGTCCCCTGGCTGCTAGCTGGTTGTAACACACTGGACCTTTGCAAATTGCGAGGTTCGAGTGTTTGATCTGTGTTCTGAGTTTTTCCAGATTTTTCTGGTGGGTCGTTGACAGTGTTCCGACCTATGGCTCGTCCCGAGAATTGTAGTATTTTATATAGCGCAAAGGTCACCAAAGAGATGGACTTAGGCTATTCTCGGATTGCACTCTGCACACTGTGTAACCGGTGACAGGTTGATGGTTGTACCGGTACAGACTTTGTACCGATACATGTTGATGGTTGTACCGGTACACATGTGACGAATTTCAAACCCGTGGCTCGAGTTTGCCATTTTCGTGGGATTTGTATCGGTACACTTGCCTGCGTACCGGTACAGTTTGGCAGAATCTGAACTGGTCGAACTGCAGGGGTATTTTTGCGATTGTTGCTATTCTATATAGCACTCCACGCCCCTAATGCCTTCCCTGAGCTTGGCACCAGCAGGGAAAGAGGTAAGGGAGCCCTCTTCACCATCCCATTTGGATTTGACCCCCTTGTAGCTTGGATTTTGGTGGATTTACTTCTCTTTTTGCCTTTTGGAGCAATTTCCACCTTGGTAGAGGCTTGGAGCTTGGACTTGGAGCTTGTTTGAGGGAAGATCTTGGGAGCTTGTGGACTTTGGGCTTGGATTGAAGCTTCCAAGAGGTTGGTAATAAGTTTCTTTCATTTAGATCCTTGTTTTGTTGGTTTCCTTGAGATGAAACCCTAGAATGGGAACCTAGGATTGATTTTGGGCATTTTGGATTTAGGGATTTTGGGGCTCAATCTCTTGGATTAGAACCCTCCTTTAGGTTGGATTGGAAGGGGTCTAGCTCTCCTTTGGAGCTTGAGAAGGGATTTCCACACTAGAGGTGAGTTTTGCCCTTTTCTTGAGACGGTTAAAGATTGAGCTTAGTGTTGTTCGTAAGGTTCGTTTAACTCTTTTAGTATTACCTCTAGGGTGCTAGAAGAGTGGCGGTAACCTTCGTCGGCTGGATCGAAGAGCGGTGTTGAAGCTCGGTGGGTTTGACTTCATGAAACCGGGGCAAAATGCCCCCTATGGGTGTTATACTCGTCGTAACGTTAAAATTCATACATATTCATGCTAGATAGAATTTTTATAAATTTTAGAATACTTAAAATGCATGCCTTATGTATTATGAAAATTTAACTTTATATAGTAGAGCATTCTGGAGGTTTTGCATGCATGTGAGAAGTATTCATGTTAGTAATTGGTGAACTTGTCTTCTATATTCAAAATGACTTAAATTATGTATTCATGAACACCAAAATCATGCTTGGACTTGTTGGACAAAAGTGCCATAAAGGGGCACTTAAGCTAGTAAACTATGAAACTGCAACATAGAGACATAGTGATAGGCCATTGGATATCGACTATATTCCGTGTTTTAGACATGATGACATAGTGATAGACCATAAACACAGTTGCTATATTCCATGTTTTAGACATGATGACTTGAGACTTGAGACAGACATATATGCTTACTTGCCTTTGAGCTCATTCGCACATGCTTGTGAGGGTCACTCCCTACAAGCCGGCACTCCGGAGATAGCCATCGCGATACATACTCGCCGTGCGGGATTGGGCGCCGAAGTGGATTGCCGTGGGCAAGGCTCATCCCTAGAGTGGGGATGTTGACTACCACGGGGCCATTAGGCACGGCACCGACCAGACAGCCTACGGGTGGGCTTCAGGCGAGATAGCCTTCGGGCAGGTCTTACAAGATTTAAACTTTAAGTAGTTAACATGCCAAGTGGACATTGATAGAATAGTAAACAATGACATTGTACTATTTACCTTGTGGGCATTATGTTAGTTACACTCATGTATTTACATGTTACAGTAGCTTCATTACTTATGCAAATTCATGCTAAATAGAGACATCGTGTGGTAGCAAGTTTACATGTCGTTCATATCGCTTTTATTTGTTTACTTACCTATTTAGCTCTTTTGGGCCTAGTGGTACTTTTCACTGAAGTCAGTAATTGCCCACTGGGAACTATTAATTAATAGTTCTCACGCCCCCTGTTTTATGGTTTTATTTCAGAGCCTTCAGCACCGGCGGAGGCACAGGATCACGGCAAGGGTGTCGTCTAGCTAGATAGCGGGGAGCTACTTGCTCTTAGGTGGTTTACTCTTTCTTTTGTTGTAGTAGAGAGAGAGAGATTTTTGTACCATGTATAGAGACCACCTATGTACTCGTTTAGCACTTGTTTTGGGTCATCTCTTGTACCACTTTACGGTTTTATTAGTTGTTGTTGGATCTTTTATTCGCTTTCCTTGTTATAGATTCTAGTTGTACTATGCTCTGATACTCCTAGACGTTCTCCTTTTATTGATTTATTTATCGTTTTATTGTAGACGCCTTATATGTTTTAGACATATGGCGGGTCTGGGCACGCGCCGAGCGGGCTTCCGCTGGGTCCCGGGGCGTGACATATTAATTTGGTATTAAAGCCTAGGGTTGAGTCTTAGGGGACATAGTAAACCTTAGGCCGGTTGGACTATAGGAAATAGGCTCGTGAGAGACGAGATTTATTTGACTTGTAAGGGAAAGTATCATGATTGGGTATCTTTGATAACTCTAAAAAGTTAGAGTTTAATCGAAGTGTATGGCTTCTAACTTTGCGGAGGGTTACGTTGGCGGCCGACAACGTAACATCGGGAGTTAGTAGTGAAGAACACTTCTTTACTTTCGTATGATTTGGGTTTTATCTAATTGAGCGGGGATTCGATAGCGTGGGTTATGCTAACTTGCGCTTTTATGATGTTGTAGTGACGATGCCGATTACTCGCTCTCAATCTGCTGGAGCGGATAATGCGGCACGCTTGGAGGAGGTCGAGACCTCCGCTACCTCCGGATCCGGCGAGGTTCGTGAGTTGAAGGGCCAGCTTGCGGCCCTCACGGACATGGTGGCATAGCAGACGGAGGCAGCACGCCGACAGGAGGCGCGGATGAAGCGCTTTGAGGACCTTCTATTTCAGCAGGCTGCTGCTAGAGAGACTCAGGTTCCTACGCCACCCGCACCGGTGGAGGTGGTTGCACCCCGAGGGTCGTCCCCTGCACTCGACACATCTCGGACGGCGCCGGCGGCAGCACCTCAGGAGGAGGCGATTGCGGCACCGCCAGTTCGGGTGCCTACGGCGGGGGCAGTTTTCCCCGTGACGGTTGTTGGAGAGGAGAGGAACAGACTGATGGAGCGCCTCAACGAGTTCAGGAGGTGCAGTCCCCGGATGTTTGACGGAGAAAAGGTCGACCACTGGATCGTGGAGAAGTGGTTGACACATATGGAGAAACTCTTCCGCGACATCTTCGTGGAGGAGAGGGATCGAGTTTGGCTCGCCACTCACCACCTAGACGGCGAGGCCTATCGCTGGTGGTTGGATCTTCAGGAAAACCCCAGCACCGACTTGGCGGCTATTACTTGGAAGAAGTTCAAGGAGCTTCTTTTGGCACACTACTTCCCGACCAGCATCAAGAGGAAGATGGAGCAGGACTTGCGCAACTTGCGCTAGGGAGATCGAACTGTAGCCGAGTATGAGAGGGAGTTTTCTCGGCTTCTGCATTGCGTGCCTCTCGTCGTGCAGGACGACGAGGATAAGGACCGCATCTTCGAGCGAGGGTTGCGACCGTCGATTTTCCGATTTGTGCAATCCTCTAACCTCCAAACCTACCGGGAGGTTGTGGATCGCGCGCTCATTGTGGAGAGCGGCGCAGCAGATGTTCAGGAGAGGCGAGAGGCCTTGGATAAAGGCAAGGGTAAGAGGCCCACGGCTGAGCGTGCGAGCCAGACGCACTCTAGGAGGCCGCCGAAGCACCCTCGGAGCCAGCAGCGTGGGCGCGACTCGGCAGCACATCTAGGAGGATCTGATCGCCGCCGGCCTTCCCAGTGTGTGATCTGCGGTGGTCCTCACTACCCACCGCAGTGTCCACAGCGGGGGGGCAGGTGCTACCAGTGTGGCCAGGAGGGCCACATCCGGACTGAATGCCCGAGAGGTTCGTCACCGGCACCGTCGACTGCATCGGCACCGGCCCTACCAGCCGCCAGCCAGGGGACTCCATCGACACAGTACCAGCCTGGGCGGTCATCCGTCCAGCGACAGAGCGAGGGATCTCGACAGGCCCCGAGTGGGCGCATGTATGTTATTCAGACTGAGGAGGCGGCAGCAGCCGAGGATGTGGTTGCAGGTATCATTTTACTTGGTGGTATTAGAGTTCGTGCATTATTTGATACTGGTGCATCACACTCCTTCATAGATCGGCTGTTCGCCGAGTTGCATGGCATCCCATTGGTTTCTTTGTTGCATCCGGGACATGTTGTTGTACCCGACCACATTTTGGATATTAGAGAGTATTGCCCCAGTTGCCCTCTTCGGGTAGGGGACTGGATTATGCCCGTGGATTTGCTAGCTTTGCGCAAGCTGGGGGATTTCGATGTGGTTTTGGGCATGGATTGGCTAACTAAGTATTATGCCACAATCGATTGTAAGAATCGCACGGTTACTTTTAGAGAACCGGGGCAGACTGAGGTTGTATTTAGAGGATGCCGGAGTTCGCTATTTGCGATGACGATCAGCTCGTCTCGAACTAGGCAGCTGATCAGCAGAGGCTGCATAGCCTATTTGGCTAGTGTTGTTGTGAGGGACGATGATGACACCCCTAGGATTGAGGATATCCCGGTGGTGCGGGAGTTTCAGGACGTGTTTTCAGCTGAGCTACCGGGTATGCCCCCAGATAGGGAGATTGAGTTTGTGGTGGATCTCGTCTCTGGGACTACCCCAATCTCAAAGGCACCCTATAGGATGGCACCGGCAGAGCTGAAGGAGCTGAGGGCACAACTGCAGGATTTGTTGGACAAAGGCTTCATTAGACCGAGCGTCTCGCCTTAGAGAGCGCCAGTTTTGTTCGACAAGAAGAAGGACGGATCTTTACGCCTATGTGTGGATTATCGTGAGCTTAATAAAGTCACGATCAAGAATAAGTATCCGTTGCCGAGGATCGACGACTTATTTGATCAGCTTCAAGGATCGAGTGTGTATTCCAAGATCGACTTGCAGTCGGGATACCACCAGTTAAGGATCAAGCCCGAGGATGTATCGAAGACGGCTTTTAGAACATGGTATGGACATTATGAGTTCACAGTTATGCCGTTCGGGCTTACTAATGCCCCGACAGCTTTTATGGATCTAATGAACCATATTTTTAAGCCTTATCTAGACAAGTTTGTCGTGGTGTTCATCGACGACATCTTGGTTTACTCCCGAAGTGATGCGGATCACGAGGAACATTTGAGGCTTGTACTTCAAATACTTCGGAAAAAGGAGCTTTATGCCAAGTTGAAAGAGTATGAATTTTGGCTTCGAGAGGTGGCATTCCTTGGACATTTGATTTCGGGATCGGGCATAGCCGTGGATCATAAGAAGATTGAGGCTATCAAGGATTGGTCGAGACCGACGAGCGTCACGGAGATACGGAGTTTCCTTGGATTGGCCGGCTATTACCAGAGGTTTGTCGAGGGGTTTGCTAAGTTATCTACTCCCCTCACGAGGCTCACGCATAAAGGCGTTAAGTTCATTTGGAACGATGCGTGTGAAAGGAGCTTCGAAGAGTTGAAGCAAAGATTGACAATTGCCCCGATCCTAACCCTGCCAGTTGCTGGAGCAGGGTATGTGGTGTATAGTGATGCATCTCTTAATGGATTGGGTTGCGTTTTGATGCAGGATGGCAAGGTGATCGCGTATACTTCTCGCCAATTGAAGGAATATGAAAGGAACTATCCGACGCAAGACTTGGAGTTGGCGGCCGTAGTCTTTGCATTGAAGCTATGGCGCCACTATCTTTATGGCGAGCGGTGTGAAGTATACACGGATCACAAGAGTTTGAGGTACTTATTCACTCAGAAGGAGTTGAACTTGAGGCAGCGCAGATGGTTGGAGCTACTCAAGGATTATGATCTGACGATTCTCTAGGAAATCGACGAAAAACTTAGCGATGCATATCGTTACTCAACCGCAGTTGATCGAGCAGATGAAGCGGTTGGAGTCAGAGGTGGTGACTCTAGACACACCCTTGAGGTTGATGACCTTGGTAGTGCAATCTATTCTGTTGGATAGAATTAAAGAAAAGCAAGCTTCCGATGTGGAGTTGCAAAGGATTAAAGATAAAATGGTTGATGGTTGCATCGGCGATTTCCTTATGGATGACCAAGGACTGATGCGTTTTTGTGGACGGTTGTGTGTACCTGCGGATTCGGAAATTAAAGAAAATATTCTTCAAGAAGCACACCGAGCACCCTATGCTGTACATCCGGGAGGCACCAAGATGTACAAGGACTTAAAATTGCTCTATTGGTAGCCCGGTATGAAAAAGGATGTTGGTGAGTTTGTAGCTCGTTGTCTAACTTGCCAACAAGTGAAGGCTAAGCATCGACTGCCCGCGGGAAAACTTCAAAGTTTACTTATTCCCATGTGGAAGTGGGAGAGGATCACCATGGATTTCGTGACTGGATTGCCCCGCTCTCAAGCCGGGCATGACGCTATTTGGGTGATCGTGGATAGGTTGACGAAGTCAGCGCACTTCATACCTATACATACGACTTAGACTGGGGAGTAGCTCGCACAAGTGTACCTTGATGAGATTGTGCGACTTCGCGGAGTGCTTACTTCGATTGTATCTGATCGAGACACCCAGTTTGTGTCTCACTTTTGGAGGAGTCTACAGGACGCCTTAGGCACTCGATTGGATTTCAGCACAGCATTCCACCCTCAGAGTGATGGACAGTCGGAGTGCACTATTCAGACATTAGAGGATATGCTCTGAGCATGTGTGATAGACTTCCAGGGAGGATGGTCGCAGCACCTACCTATGGCAGAGTTTGCTTATAACAACAGTTATCAAGCAAGCATCAAGATGGCGCTCTTCGAAGCACTATATGGACGGAAGTGTAGATCGCCACTCCATTGGAGTGAAGTTGGCGAGAGATTGGCTTTAGGCCCTCATGTGCTCCAGGAAGCTGAGGACAAGGTTCGTATTGCTCGGGAGCGACTTTTGACGGCACAGAGTAGACAAAGGAGCTACGCTGATCGACGACGGCGAGACTTGGAGTTCCAAGTTGGAGACCATGTTTTCTTGAAGGTCTCGCCAACTAGAGGGATTAGGAGATTTGGGATTCGGGAAAAGTTGAGCCCCCGTTTCATTAGACCGTATGAGATCTTGGAGCGTGTGGGCCTGGTAGCGTATAGACTTGCTCTACCGCCAAAACTATCGGGCGTACACAACGTCTTTAATGTATCGGTCCTTCGGAAGTACATCTTCGACCCGACTCATGTGTTGGATGCTACACCTTTGGAGTTGCGGGAAGACTTGAGCTTTGAGGAGCTGCCCGTGAGGATCTTGGCTCGTGAGGTGAGGAAGCTGCGGAATCGAGATATTTCGTATGTGAAGGTTCTTTGGAGCAACCACGGGGAGCGAGAGGCCACGTGGGAACTTGAGAGCGCTTTGCAGGAGCGCTATCCTTATCTTTTTCAGATGGGGTCTTGAGGTATGTTGTGTTTCGAGTTTCACGGACGAAACTCCTTTTTAGGAGGGGTGAATGTAACACACTTGACCTTCGCAAATTGCGAGGTTCGAGTGTTTGATCTGTGTTTTGAGTTTTTTCAGATTTTTCTGGTGGGTCGTTAACAGTGTTCCGACCTATGGCTCGTATCTCGAGAATTGTAGTATTTTATGTAGTGGTAAGGTCACCAAAGAGATGGACTTAGGCTACCCTCGGATTGCACTCTGCACACTGTATAACCGGTGAGAGGTTGATGGTTGTACCGGTACAGACTTTGTACCGGTACATGTTGATGGTTGTACCGGTACACATGTGACGAATTTCAAACCCGAGGCTCGGGTTTGCCATTTTCGTGGGATTTGTACCGGTACACTTGCCCGCGTACCGGTACACTTTGGCAGAATCTGAACTGTCGAACTGCAGGGGTTTTTTTACGATTGTTGCTATTCTATGTAGCACCCCACGCCCCTAGGGCCTTCCCTGAGCTTGGCACCAGCAGGGAAAGAGGTAAGGGAGCCCTCTTCACCATCCCATTTGGATTTGACCCCCTTTTAGCTTGGATTTTGGTGGATTTACTTCTCTTTTTGCCTTTTAGAGCAATTTCCACCTTGGTAGAGGCTTGGAGCTTGGACTTGGAGCTTGTTTGAGGGAAGATCTTGGGAGCTTGTGGACTTTGGGCTTGGATTGAAGCTTTCAAGAGGTTAGTAACAAGTTTCTTTCATTTAGATCCTTGTTTTGATGGTTTCCTTGAGATGAAACCCTAGAATAGGAACCTAGTGTTGATTTTGGGCATTTTGGATTTAGGGCTTTTGTTGCTCAATCTCTTGGATTAGAACTGTAATATACCGAAAAGCTTCGACAAATAAATATCGAACTTTAGTCAAATTGACCAAAGTGCGAGGTTGGTGCACTTCGGAAAGTCCGGAGGTGTTAAAATGAGTAAAGGTGTGTTATGGAAGGTTTTCGAGAGCTAAAAGGTCAAAATTCTGCAAACTGCAGAATTTTAGCTCTCGGGGACCGGTCCCTGGTGGGAGAGACCGGTCCTCGAACGCGTGAGAAATGAGACAGCCAAAAATTTGGCTAAGTCCCAGAAGACCTGCTCTCGGGAACCGGTCCGTGAAGGAGAGACCGGTCCCCCAAAATGAGACCGGTCGCATCGCGCGGGAGCCCTGGCTGCCGCAGGGGAGAGCTACGGGAACCGGTCCCTAGTCGGGGAGACCGGTCCCCGCATGCGAAATCTGCCCAGTCCAGGCAGTTTAATAACATAAAAGTTAAGGGGTTTAACTGCAATTTTGCAACCCATAGAGTATAGTAGGAGGGCAAATGAGATATTTCTCTCATTTCTCACCCTCTCACACTCTCTTCTCCTTTTCTCTCTCTAGAAGACAAGAAGGAGAAGAAGAAGACAAGAAGGAGAGGAGAAGAGAAGAAAAAGAAGGAAAAAGAAGAGGAAGAAAGTGAAGAAAAGGGCAAGGAGAAGAAGGAAACCCCTCCTCTCCTTCTCTAGCTTGGAAAAGGAGCAAGCTTAGAGGTAAGCCTTGCCCCTTCTCTTGGTAAATCCCATACTAGGGTTTGGATTAGGCTAAGAATGGTTTTTATAGAACCTTTAGAGTCTTTGAAGCTTTTCTTTTGCTTCAATTGAGATCAAGACCATGGCAAGAGTGTAATGGGTAAAGCTTGAAGGTGAGCTTGACACCTCTCATGGTGAAATCCAAACTAGGGTTTGGAGTGAGCTAGGAATAGTTTAGATGGACTATTTAGAGTATAATGAAGCTTCTTTTGCTTCCCAATGAGATCAAACCCTAGGTTTGTCAAATGCTATGAAGCTAGGGCACCCAAATTGGGGCTTTTGCTTGTAAGGATTTCAAAGTGAAATTGACCCTCTAAAAACCTAATTGGGGGTATTTCCGACGCGTTGGTGCGCTCGGATTAATGTTACGAAAAGCCGATGTAAAGATTAGAGCAAAATGGCCTAATAGGGCTTCGTTTTGCCGCAGGTAGCGAACCGGGTGTCTAAAAATCCCAAGAAAATTATCGGAGCACCTAAGTGAACCTACAAGGTGGGTGGCGCTCTCCAAACTCATTGAACTTCCTCCTATGCCTAATGTGTCATTTAATTGAGCATATGTTATATACATTGTTGCATGCATTTAGGGTAAAGTAACGAAAAGAATGTGATGTGGCATGATTGTGAGTACATCTTGCTTAATGATGGTTGAGAACCTATATAAATGTGAAACCCTATATGTATGCATGAGAGGAAATGTGAACACCCAAGTGAGGCAAAAGAACAGAGTGACACACTATGACATAGATCGAGTGGCATTTGATAATGTAAAGTAAAAAACACTAGAGTTAGTGTGGGGCAAAGAATCAATGCGATGTAAAGATAATGATAATGGCTAAAGTTAATGCAAAGTGTGGCATCAAGAGTAAAGAATGAAAGAATAATGCAAAGTGGGGCAAAAGAACATGTAAAGAGCAAAGAACAATGATTGCTAGAGTTAGCAACATAAAGTGATGTAAAGAACACTAGAGTTAGTGTAATGACATGATTGAACTTATAATCCTTAGAGTTAAGGATTCGATCATACTTGCTATGAGTTCCGTGCTTGAGGGCGGTCGCGCCCCCTCGAGCGATGCGCTCCGGAGTTTTTGCATCACGGGTTGGAGTAAACCCGAGGACGGTCCTAGCGGGTGAGTTCCTGCGATGATGGACTTAATGTGAAGCAAGCTTAATGTGGCGAAACCCCCGGGTTAGCCTTAAGATTAAAGAATAAAGAACAAGGTTTAAAGAACAAAGAGTAAAGAACAAGAACTTGCATAATCTGCATGAGTTTTACATTGAGCATATTCCTTGCTTTATTGTTCAGGCATATTAGCATCATGTTGTAGATTGGTTACTATATTTCAGCTTATCCTTTCTATTATGCCTGAGTTAGTCCTAGTGGGAAAGTCGGTGATGTTGGGGCCGAACCCACTGGGAACTTTGTTGTAGTTCTCACCCCACTATTTCCACAGAGCCGGGACCGAGCGAGCCGGCGAGCGACCGAGGTAAAGGTATCGCGCCTTAGACAGAGGCCACCAGAGTTGAGTTTGGTTTATATTTTGTTAGTAAAGTACCCTATGTTCATCTTTTGTATTTGATGACTAGTGATGTAAAGAAAAGAATATAAAGCTCATTTTGTGGTAATTGTGATGTAAAAGAAATGATGCAAACGATGTAATGTAATGAAATGCAAAGAATCATGAATGTAAATGGATGCATGTATGTGATCAAAACGAATCATAGTACTTGTGTAGTTGCATAGTTTTCCTATCTCTTCACTCATGGCTATTGCTTACCCTCGTGTAAGCCGTTTGTGTATGTTTCCGCTAGTGCACTTCTTGTTTGAAATTGTACATGTGATGAGCCTTGGGCGGATAGGGGAAACTCTGTCCGTTCGGCGTCTGTTTGACGTGCTCGAACCGGCCCAAATTGGTATCGGTCTCGGGGCGTGACAAGAACCCTCCTTTAGGTTGGATTGGAAGGGTTCTAGCTCTCCTTTGGAGCTTGAGAAGGGATTTCCACACTAGAGGTGAGTTTTGCCCTTTCCTTGAGACGGTAAAAGATTGAGCTTAGTGTTGTTCGTAAGGTTCGTTTAACTCTTTTAGTATTACCTCTAGGGTGCTAGGAGAGTGGCGGTAACCTTCGTCGGCTCGATCGAAGAGCGGCGTTGAAGCTCGGTGGCTTTGACTTCATGAAACCGGGGCAAAATGCCCCCTATGGGTGTTATACTCGTCGTGACGTTAAAATTCATGCATATTCATGCTAGATAGAATTTCTATGAATTTTAGAATTCTTAAAATGGATGCCTTATGTAAGGAAGTGAGTTCTCAAAATCCGAGAGTTGTACTTCGTTCAGGATCGACTATTTGTCGAGTGAGTATCCTTCGGAAAAGCTAAGGATATCCAAAACACAAAAAATGCATTGGAAACGTGTCCGCGAGAGCACATAGTGCAAAACCTGCACTGGGCTTAAGTTGCTCTCGAGGACCGGTCCTTGGCAGGGAGAGACCGGTCCCCGAGGCTAGTGGTTGCTAGGGAACTTTGATGCAACCGGTCCCAGGCTAACGGGGACCGGTCCCCGTGTGCAACGCCAGGAAGAGAAGGCCAAAATCGGCTAAGTCCTGAAAATCGAGCTCTCGGGGACCGATCTCTCAGGCGAGGACCGGTCTCCCGAGGACCGGTCTCCCGGGGAGTGACCGGTTCCCGAATGCGAAGAGGCCTTCTGGCCGCCAGGACCGCTCTCGGGGACCGGTCTCCCCGACGAGGGACCGGTCCCTCTGGGCGCAGAATGCCCAGTGAAGGCTGTGTACTGGGTGAAAAATTGAGGGGCTAAAATAGATTTTGTTACAATAGAGGGGTATGTAGGCCCTCTCTCTCTCCCTCAGCCTCTCATTCTCTCTCTCTCACACTCTCTCTTGCTCCCTCTCTCTCTCTAGAAAAGAAAGAACAAAAGAGAAGGAGAAGAAGGAAGAGAAGAAGAAGAAGGAGGAGAAGAAGAAGAAGGAGGAGAAGAAAAAGAAGAAGGAGGAGATCAAGCTCTATCTTGCTCCCTCTCTCTCTTTGGGCTTTGAGCTTTTGAAATGGGTCAATTGGACCTCTAGCATGCTTCTAATTAGATCAATGCTAGAATCTAGGGTTTTGATTGGGTGGTTTGCTATAGGTGCAAACCTAGGGCACACAAATAGGGTTTTTGGTAAAGTATGAGATTGATCTCATTTGATGCCTTGTTAACCTAAATGCTAGGTGTCTAAATGTCTAAAGAACATATGATTTCATCTCGAAGCAACCAGACTCTTTTCTATGTCTTAGAATAACATATGATTTCATCTCTTGCATGCTGCATTGTAGGATTGCATGTTTAACCTTCTCCTTATGCTTTCTAAATGGTAACCTAGTGTGCATGGAATGCTAGGTGAATAGGATAGGTGAGGATTGGGTCGGGACAGTTGATTCTATAGTGCTAAAGAGAAGAGGTGAACTTGACGGTTATCTAGTGACTTAAAAAGTGGCATCTAAATGTCTAAAGAACAATCGAGTGGCATTAATGTAGTGTACTTGACACTAGAGGTTATGAACTTAGGGATAGATGGAATCCCTTACAAAATGCCTTGTGAACAATGAATTTAGTAAAGCTAAGTGCAATTGCTTGATGGTCGGAATCAATGACTTCCGAGTGTTGTCGGCCCTAGCTCGTAGGGTATCCTCACATGGAGAGGACGTAGATGAGTTTTGATTAAGATGTTGACCCTAGTTCGTAGGGTATCCTCACTTGGAGAGGATAGATCTAGCTCACAGTCTGTCATTTGGGGTGGTATAGCCATCCATATCCTCACATGGAGAGGATTGGTCGTCGAGTACTCCGGAGTGTCGGGTGATAGGAACCACATGGAGGTCCACAGACGGTCCCGGGTTTGGGGGCACATGGAGCTTCCCTACCCAAATAGGATGGAAAAGTGAGTTGAGGGCGAACCCAAGGGTTTCGCCACAGATTGGGTAAATGTAAAGTTAATATTGTCATTGAACATTATTTATCGAACATGGATCGATCTCGTTAGCATGGTAGTATACCTTTACTATACGATGCATGCATTCATTATATATGATTATGGGCATAGTGGCATAGTTTTTCTTTATGCCTTTACAGCTTTCAGATACCTATCTATCTGTCTACTTGTTGTTACTTGTGCCCACTTGGACCTAGTAGGGAGATCGGCGGAGTCGGCGGCCGAGCCCACTGGGAACTATGGAAGATAGTTCTCACCCCACTCTATTTCCAGTGGTAGGTACAGGGTTGCCGAGAGAGGACCGCGGCAAGGGCATCGCGCCCGAGCAGTGAGACCGTGGTAGTATAGTAGCTTTCCTTTTTGCATTAGCACACCTATGTATTGAGAGTTTCATGTAGGTGAGGTTGGAGAGCTATGTATTTTGGATGATCAAATGTATTCATTTTGGGAAAAGATGTAAACGTAAAAGTATGCAAACTATTGTAATAGTTAGTAAAGTACTCTCTTTATTTCACTTGCATATCTTGTGGATTACTTGCTCTTGTTGTTGTTGGCACTGTTTGTGTAAGGAAGTGAATTCTCCAAATCCGAGAGTTGTACTTCATCCAGGATCGACTAATTGTCGAGAGAATACCCTTTGGGGAAATTAAATATGTCCAGAGCACAAAAAGTGCCTTGGAGTTGAGTCCACGAGAGCAAATAGCGCAAACAGCATTATTGGGCTGATGTTACTCTCGGGGACCGGTCTCTGGAGGTAAGAGACCGGTTCAATCGGCTGGGCGTAGCGGCGTTGCTTGGTGCAACCGGTCCCTGGCAGGGATGGACCGGTTCCCGAACGTGGTCCCAGCGAGAAATGCCGAAATTTGGCTAAGTCCTGAAAAGTGAGCTCTCGGGGACCGGTCTCTCAAGCGAGCACTGGTCTCCAGAGGACCGGTCTCCCGGGGAGAGACCGGTTCCCGAATGCGTGCACCCGAGGGAGGCTCTCGGGGACCGATCCCAAGTCGGGGAGACCGGTCCCTCCGCGCGAAAACCGCCCAGTGAGGGCTGTGCAAGGGGTTAAAAGTTGAGGGGTCTAAATGCAAAATGGCCTTTATTAGAGAGAGCTGAGCCCTCTCTCCCTCACACTCTCTCATTTCACTCTCTCTCACTCCCATTTCTCTCTTGCTCTCTCTCTCTCTAGAAAAGAAAGGAGAAGAAGAACAAGAAGGAGGGGAAGGAAAAGAAGGAGAAGGAAAGGAAGGAGAAGAAGAAGGAGATCAAGAGGAAGGCCTTGGACACCTTCATCTCCCTCTCCTCTTCTCTTTAGAGTAGCACATGAGGTAGGCTCTTGAACCCTAGCTCCTAGAACTTAGGGTTTTGGGTTTTTATGCTTTGGAATGGGTCAAATGGGCCCTGAGCATGCTTCTAAGTAGATCAATCCCAAGAATCTAGGGATTTATTGGTGGTTTGCTATAGGTGTAAACCTAGGGCTCCAAAATGGAGTTTTTGTAAAAATGTGAGATTGATCTCATTTGAAGTCTTGGAAACCCTATTGATAGGTCACAAAACGTGGGGGCGAAGTCGGTTTTGGCATTCGGCGAGCCGGCGTGAATTTCTTGGCAAAATAGGGCCGGGTTAACATTGATTTGGGCAAGGGAAGGCTAAAGCCTTTTCGTAAAGTACGTCGAGGAGCATTTCTAAAGCCTCTACATCGATAAAAGGTGGGGGGTGCCATCCCGAAGCTTTCGAACTCCTTTCTATGTCTTAGATTTACATTTAATCTCATCTCTTCATGTTGCATTGTAGGATTGCATAGTAGCTCCATTCCTTATGCTTTCTAAATGATAATCTAGTGTACTTGGAACGCTTGGTAACTTAGATAGGTGAGGATTGGGTCGGAACGTGGATCCTATGATGTGAAAGAAAAGAGATGAACCCGATGGGGGTATTGATGACATAGAGAGTAGTGTTTAGTGTAAAAGAACACACGTGTGGCATCCAAAAGTTACATGATGACGAGTGGCATTAATGTAGTGTATATGACACTAGAGTTTGAGAACCTAGGGATAGGTGGATCCCTTAGAAAATGCCTTGTGAACAATGAATTTAGAAAAGCTAAATAGCATTGCATGAATGTCGGGAACAAAGGATCCCGCGAGAGATGTTGACTCTAGTTGTAGAGTGCTTCCTCACTTGGAGAGGACTTGATTGGGTTGTGACCCTAGTTGTAGAGTGTCCTCACTTGGAGAGAATAGATCTAGCTCACAGTCTGCGTTTAGGGTGGTATAGCCATCCGATCCCCACATGGAGGGGATTGTCGTCGAGTACTCCGGAGTGTCGCGCGACTAGGACCACTTGGAGGTCCGGACCACATGGAGGTCCGCAGACGGTCCCGGGCTTGGGTGCACTTGGAGCTCCCTCCCCACTTTGGGATTGAAAGGTGAGTCATGGGCGAGCCCTAGGGCCTCGCCACAGATTGGGTAAATGAAAAGGTTAAAGGTTTATTAATGTCATTGAACATTGCTATTCGAACATGGATCGAATTTGTTAGCATGGTAGCAAACCTTTATTATATGATGCATGCATTCATATTCATGATTATGGGCATAGTAGCATAGTTTTCCTACTACTGCATTTACAGCTTTCAGATACATATCTATCTATCTATCTGTTGTTACTTGTGCCCACTTGGACCTAGTGGGGAGATCGGCAGAGTCGGCGGCCGAGCCCACTGGGAACTATGGAAGATAGTTCTCACCCCACTCTATTTCCAGTGGTAGGTACAGGGTTGTCGAGAGAGGACCGCGGCAAGGGCATCGCGCCCAATTAGTGAGACCGTGGTAGCATAGTAGCTTTCCTTTTTTGCATTAGTACACCTATGTATTTGAGAGATGCATTGTAGGTGAGGATTTGGAGAGCTATGTATTTTGAGAATGATGTAAATGAAAATGATGAAACTACTGTAATAGTTAGTAAAGTACTCTCTTCATTTCACATGTTATTCCTGTGGATTGCTTGCTCTTTGTATCGTTGGCACTGTTCGTGCCCTTGTGAATGTGTATGATTAGAATTTAAATTCCTAGGTAAATTCTTGTACACATTCTTGTTGTGAGCCTTGGGCGGACAGGGGAGGTGCTGTCCGTTCGGCGGTCCGCTCGGCGCACCCGAATCGTGCCAAATTGGTAGTGGTTTCGGGCCGGGGCGTGACAGCTGTTTTGGTATCAGAGCCTAAGAGCAAGTAAAGAGAGAAAGTCTAGGATGACCTAGGAGACCCTAGGTTGGTAAGCCTTAAGGTTGTAGGTGCGTGAGCGGAACGTGAACCTATAACGATGGCGGAAGTTGATTCGATTGGGTCGAAGTTTGTAATATGTCTCTAGTTGTGGTTAGAGACGGATTCAAGTGGTATGCGTTCTTGTCTTGAGGTGGTTGTGTTGGCGGCCGACGACATGATACCAAGAGTCTAGAATGAGTACACTTGTGTGCTTCCGCCCGATTTTGTTGTTGAGTCGTCATGTGTCGTGATTTTCGACGAGGTGAATAGTTAAGACGACTGACCAAGTATTTGCGTTTCAGGAACTAATGTCTCCAAGACGCTACACACGTAGATCTACTCTGGCACCGACTCCTGAGGTGCCCGAGCCGGACGAACCGAGTGTGATGGATCGGTTGCAGGCGCAAGTGGCCGCATTGACCAATGTGGTGCAGCGCCAGGAGAACCGATTCGAGTGGCTCCAGGAGCTCTTGGAGCGGCAGGCGGCGGCAGCGGCCGCAACGGCGACGGACGGACGCGATGTGCCCGCGCCCTCGGCTCGTGTACCTGAGCCAGCTGAGGGTGAGGGTATAGCGGCGGTTTCGGTGGCGGCGCGTCCCCCGCCGGCGATCGTACCACCGGCAGCGTCGGGATCGGCTACACCCGATGTGACGGCCGAGGATGTGGAAGGAGGGCGCGCATTGGCGGCTCTTATCAAGTTCAATAAGTTCCATCCGTCGACCTTTGAGGGCGAGAAGGTGGAACCGGCGATGGTCGAGTCTTGGATCGACTCGATGGAAACCCTCTTCGATGATTTGCGTACCTTGGAGAGGGATAAGGTGTACCTCGCCACCCATTGCTTGGAGAAGGCGGCGAAGGTGTGGTGGAAGCGCGTCAAACGGGATCGGCTTCCCGGCCTTCCGCCGATGTTGTGGGAGGAATTTAAGCGGGAGATGTTTGCCAACTATTTCCCCGATACATTGAAGCGGAAGCTCAAGGAGAAGTTCCGCAAGTTAGAGCAAGGGGACCGCTCAGTGGCGGAGTATGAACAAGAGTTCTCCCATATCATAGACTGTGTCCCGGACGTTGTAAAGGATGACCGGGACCGGGCCGAGTGGTTCTTGCGAGGACTTCGGCCGGGAATCTATAAGGCCGTGTAAATACTCAAACTCACGACCTTTGCGGAGGTCTTTGATCGAGCCCTATGGGCGGAGCACGGAGACGCCCACGTTCGGGAGAAGCGTGAACTTTTGGCCGAGTCCAAGGACAAGGGCAAGAAACACCAAGGCGGCGGTGATTCGAGAGGTCAAACACGTTACAAGAAACCCCCGAAGTATCCGCGCACTCAACAGAAGGGCGGTGGAGCGCGGCGGTGCATTGTATGCGGCGGAGACCACCCAGTCTCGCGCTGTGAGCAAGGCCGAGGCAAGTGCTACAAGTGCGGGCAACCGGGGCACTTCATTCGGGACTGCCCGGGAGGAGGAGCCTCACCTGCCCCATCGATTGCATCGGCGCCGGCGATTCCGGCTCACTATGGAGGAGCTCCACCGACGGCCGCGTCGACGGGACACGCGATGATGCCGCGTCAACCTGAAGTGACGCGATCGGCCCCGAGCGGACGGGTATTCGCCGCTCAGGTCCAAGCTGAGGAACCTGCGGAGGCGGAGGAGCATCGCCTTGTGGCAGGTATGGTTTTAATTAACGGAGTTCGCTCCAGGGCTTTATTTGATACAGGAGCCACCCATTCATTCATAAGTAGATCATTCGCACGCATGCATGACATTCTCATAGAGGCGAGTGACAAATGGCGAGTCGAGGGCCCTGGGTCGACGTTTAACACTTACTCGGAGTGTGCGTCGTGTCCGGTACAAATAGGCGACTGGATTATGCCTATCCGAACACTGGAACTCACAAAGCTTGAGGCTTATGACGTCATTCTGGGTATGGACCGGCTCTCGAAATATCACGCAACAATTGACTGCAAGAGTAGGGTGATCACATTCCGTGAGCCAGGACAAAAGGAATTCACCTATCGGGCTTGTCAGAGCTCGTGCTTCATCGCGACGGTGTCGGCGACAAGAGCAAGAAAGTTGGTGAGCAACGGTTGTGCGGCGTTCTTAGCGACCGTTGTAGAGGTGGATCGAGTAACTCCCACATTGGAGAAGATATCAGTGGTGCGGGAGTTCCCGGATGTGTTTCCTACGAAGTTGCCGGGGATACCACCGGATCGGGAGATCGAGTTCGTTATAGACTTGGTTCCCGGTACCGCACCGATCTCGAAGGCTCCGTACCGAATGGCGCCGGCGGAACTGAAAGAGTTGAGGAGTCAATTGCAAGACCTCCTCGACAAGCAATTTATCCGGCCAAGTGTATCATCGTGGGGAACCCCGGTGTTGTTCGTGAGGAAGAAAGACGGATCGTTTCGACTCTGTGTGGATTATCGAGAGTTAAACAGAGTCACGATCAAGAACAAGTACCCACTACCCCGAATCGATGACCTGTTCGATCAGTTACAAGGGTCGTGCGTGTACTCGAAGATAGATTTGCAATCCGGCTATCACCAGTTGAAAATCAAGCCGGAGGATGTGCAAAAGACCGCGTTCCGCACGCGGTATGGACACTATGAATTCACGGTTATGCCATTTGGACTCACGAATGCTCCAGCGGCGTTCATGGATTTGATGAACCGTGTCTTCAGAGAATATTTGGACCGATTTGTCGTGGTATTCATAGACGACATCTTGGTCTATTCTCGCAGCGACGAGGAACATGCCGAGCAGTTGAGGATAGTGCTTCAAGTCCTTCGGGAGGAGAAGCTATATACTAAGCTGAAGAAGTGTGACTTCTGGCTTCGCGAAGTCGCCTTCTTAGGGCATGTGATTTCCGTGGGTGGAACTTTAGACCCGAGGAAAGTTGAAGCAATCAAGGATTGGCCGCGCCCGACAAATGTCACGGAGGTTCGAAGCTTCGTGGGCTTAGCGGGTTATTATAGGCGGTTTGTGGAAGGCTTCTCCAAGATTGTAATTCCACTTACCCGCCTGACTCAGAAAGGCACCAAGTTTGTTTGGAGCGAGGAGTGCGACCGGAGTTTCAAGGAGTTGAAGCAAAGACTGACTTCGACTCCGGTGCTCGCTCTACCGGTGCAGGGCGAAGACTTCGTAGTCTACAGCGATGCCTCCTATCTTGGATTGGGGTGTGTATTGATGCAAAACGGGAAAGTGATCGCTTATGCATCCCGTCAGCTGAAGAGCTATGAGAAGAACTACCCCATTCATGATTTGGAGCTAGCGGCGGTGATTTTCGCCTTGAAGCTGTGGAGGCACTACCTATATGGTGCCCATTGTGAGATTTATACCAACCACAAGAGCTTGAAGTACCTGTTTACACAGAAGGAGCTCAACATGCGTCAGCGGCGGCAGTTGGAGTTGTTAAAGGATTATGACGTTGATATCCTCTACCACCCCGGGAAGGCAAATGTGTTCGCGGATGCACATAGTAAGAAGTCGGCAAAGAACCTCGCCTTTGATGTTACCCAGCAAACACCCCTATGGCTGGATTTGGAGCGATTAGACCTTGAAGTGGTCGCTCCCGAGGTCCCGACTCAGTTGATGGCACTCGTTGTCCAACCGACCTTGTTGGAGAGGATCAAGGATCTGCAGCCCGCAGACCCAGAACTCCAAAAGGTGCGGCGAAACATCGAGGATGGTCACGACGGCGATTTCAGTATGAACACTGATGGTACGCTTCGGTTTCGAAATCGGTGGTGTGTGCCAAAAGATGAAGAGCTTCGTGAATTGATTCTACAAGAAGCACACCGATCTCCATATGCCGATCACCCGGGCGGCACCAAGATGTATCAAGGACTAAAAATGCACTATTGGTGGCCGGGAATGAAAGGTGATATTGGACGCTTTGTGGCGAAGTGCTTAACGTGCCAACAAGTAAAGGCCGAGCGTCGATTTCCAGCGGGAAAGCTTCAAAGCCTACCAATCCCCGTTTGGAAATGGGAGGATATATCAATGGACTTCGTGGTCGGCTTGCCCCGTTCAACGGGCGGCCACGATGCAATTTGGGTAATTGTGGACCGATTGACGAAGTCGGCTCACTTCTTGCCGATCCACACCACGTGGTCGGGTGACAAGTTAGCGCAGGTATACCTTGACGAGATAGTGAGACTGCATGGGGTGCCGAAATCGATCGTGTCGGATCGTGACCCCCGGTTCACTTCACACTTCTGGAAGAGCCTGCAGGGAGCCCTTGGCACACGGCTCGACTTTAGCACCGCATTTCATCCTCAGACCGATGGGCAAACAGAGAGAACCATTCAAACTCTGGAGGACATGTTGCGAGCGTGTGTCATCGACTATAAGGGAAGTTGGTGTGACCACCTACCTATGGCCGAGTTCGCCTACAACAACAGTTATCATGCTAGTGTGGAGATGGCACCGTTCGAGGCTCTCTATGGGCGGACGTGTCGGTCTCCTATACACTGGAGCGATGTGGGCGAGCGTGCGGAGTTCGGCCCCGATGTGTTGCGAGAAGCAGAGGAGAAAGTCCGCCTTGCTCGCAAGAGATTGCTCACTGCGCAGTCAAGACAGCAAAGCTATGCGGACAGGTGCCGACGAGATATAGAGTTCACGGTGGGTGACAGCGTATTCTTAAAAGTTTCACCGATGCGGGGTATGAAGCGGTTTGGAGTGCGGGGAAAGCTAAGTCCCCGATACATTGGACCCTATGAAATATTGGAGCGAGTTGGCACGGTGGCTTATCGACTCGCTTTGCCGCCGAAGCTCGCGGATGTACACAATGTGTTCCATGTCTCCAATCTCCGCAAGTATATTCACGATCCCGAGCATGCGATGCTATATGAACCGCCGAAACTTCAAGGAGACTTGAGTTATGAAGAGTTTCCGATAGGGATTATCGCCTGAGAAGTGCGAAAGATAAGGAATCAAGAAATTCCCTACGTGAAGGTTAGGTGGAGCAATCATGATGATCGCGAGGCCACCTGGGAACTCGAGGATCTGATGAGAAGACACCACCCTCATCTGTTCGAGGAGTGAGGTAAAGATTTAAATTAAGTAAAGAATCGAATTAGTTTCGAGGACGAAACTCCTTTTAAGGAGGGGAGGATGTAAGGAAGTGAATTCTCGAAATCCGAGAGTTGTACTTCATCCAGGATCGACTAATTGTCGAGAGAATACCCTTTGGGGAAATTAAAAATATCCAGAGCACAAAAAGTGCCTTGGAGTTGANTTAGTTTCGAGGACGAAACTCCTTTTAAGGAGGGGAGGATGTAAGGAAGTGAATTCTCGAAATCCGAGAGTTGTACTTCATCCAGGATCGACTAATTGTCGAGAGAATACCCTTTGGGGAAATTAAAAATATCCAGAGCACAAAAAGTGCCTTGGAGTTGAGTCCACGAGAGCAAATAGCGCAAACAGCATTATTAGGCTGATGTTACTCTCGGGGACCGGTCTCTGGAGGTGAGAGACCGGTTCCATCGGCTGGGCATAGCGGGGTTGCTTGGTGCAACCGGTCCCTGGCAGGGAGGGACCGGTTCCCGAACGTGGTCCCAGCGAGAAATGCCGAAATTTGGCTAAGTCCTGAAAATTGAGCTCTCGAGGACCGGTCTCTCAGGCGAGGACTGGTCTCCCGAGGACCGGTTTCCCGGGGAGAGACTGGTTCCCGAATGCGTGCACCCGAGGGAGGCTCTCGGGGACCGGTCCCAAGTCGGGGAGACCGGTCCCTCCGCGCGAAAACCGCCCAGTAAGGGCTGTGCAAGGGGTTAAAAGTTGAGGGGTCTAAATGCAAAATGGCCTTTATTAGAGAGAGCTGAGCCCTCTCTCCCTCACACTCTCTCATTTCACTCTCTCTCACTCCCATTTCTCTCTTGCTCTCTCTCTCTCTAGAAAAGAAAGGAGAAGTACAAGAATAAGAAGGAGGGGAAGGAAAAGAAGGAGAAGGAAAGGAAGGAGAAGAAGAAGGAGATCAAGAGGAAGGCCTTGGACACCTTTATCTCCCTCTCCTCTTCTCTTTGGAGTAGCACATGAGGTAGGCTCTTGAACCCTAGCTCCTAGAACTTAGGGTTTTGGGTTTTTATGCTTTGGAATGGGTCAAATGGGCCCTAAGCAAGCTTCTAAATAGATCAATCCCAAGAATCTAGGGATTTATTGGTGGTTTGCTATAGGTGCAAACCTAGGGCTCCAAAATGGAGTTTTTGTAAAAATGTGAGATTGATCTCATTTGAAGCCTTGGAAACCCTATTGATAGGTCACAAAACGCGGGGGCGAAGTCGGTTTTGGCATTTGGCGAGCCGGCGTGAAGTTCTCGGCAAAATAGGGCCGGGTTAACATTGATTTGGGCAAGGGAAGGCTAAAGCCTTTTCGTAAAGTACGCCGAGGAGCATTTCTAAAGCCTCTACATCGATAAAAGGTGGGGGGTGCCATCCCGAAGCTTTCGAACTCCTTTCTATGTCTTAGATTTGCATTTAATCTCATCTCTTCATGTTGCATTGTAGGATTGCATAGTAGCTCCATTCCTTATGCTTTCTAAATGATAACCTAGTGTACTTGGAACGCTTGGTAACTTAGATAGGTGAGGATTGGGTCGGAACGTGGATCCTATGATGTGAAAGAAAAGAGATGAACCCGATGGGGGTATTGATGACATAGAGAGTAGTGTTTAGTGTAAAAGAACACACGTGTGGCATCCAAAAGTTACATGATGACAAGTGGCATTAATGTAGTGTATATGACACTAGAGGTTTGAGAACCTAGGGATAGGTGGATCCCTTAGAAAATGCCTTGTGAACAATGAATTTAGAAAAAAGCTAAATAGCATTGCATGAATGTCGGGAACAAAGGATCCCGCGAGAGATGTTGACTCTAGTTGTAGAGTGCTTCCTCACTTGGAGAGGACTTGATTGGGTTGTGACCCTAGTTGTAGAGTGTCCTCACTTGGAGAGAATAGATCTAGCTCACAGTCTGCGTTTAGGATGGTATAGCCATCCAATCCCCACATGGAGGGGATTGTCGTCGAGTACTCCGGAGTGTCGCGCGACTAGGACCACTTGGAGGTCCGGACCACATGGAGGTCCGCAGACGGTCCCGGGCTTGGGTGCACTTGGAGCTCCCTCCCCACTTTGGGATTGGAAGGTGAGTCATTGGCGAGCCCTAGGGCCTCGTCACAGTTTTGGTAAATGGAAAGTTAAAGGTTTAAAAATGTCATTGAACATTACTATTCGAACATGGATCGAATTTGTTAGCATGGTAGCAAACCTTTATTATATGATGCATGCATTCATATTCATGATTATGGGCATAGTAGCATAGTTTTCCTACTATCGCATTTACAGCTTTCAGATATCTATCTATCTATCTATCTCTCTGTTGTTGCTTGTGCCCACTTGGACCTAGTGGGGAGATCGGCAGAGTCGGCGGCCGAGCCCACTGGGAACTATGGAAGATAGTTCTCACCCCACTCTATTTTCAGTGGTAGGTACAGGGTTGTCGAGAGAGGACCGCGGCAAGGGCATCGCGCCCAATCAGTGAGACCGTGGTAGCATAGTAGCTTTCCTTTTTTGCATTAGTACACCTATGTATTTGAGAGATGCATTGTAGGTGAGGATTTGGAGAGCTATGTATTTTGAGAGCCATCGCGATACATACTCGCCGTGCGAGATTGGGCGCCGAAGTGGATTGCGGTGGGCTAGGCTCATCCCTAGAGTGGAGATGTTGACTACTACGGGGCCATTAGGCACGGCACCGGCCAGACAGCCTACGGGTGGGTCTTCAGGCCAGACAGCCTTCGGGCGGGTCTTACAAGATTTAAACTTTAAGTAGTTAACATGCCAAGTGGATATTGATAGAATAGTAAACAATGACATTGTACTATTTAGCTTGTGGGGTATTATGTTAGTTACACTCATGTATTTACATGTTACAGTAGCTTCATTACTTATGAAAATTCATGCTAAGTAGAGACATCGTGTGGTAGCAAGTTTACATGTTTATTTACATGTCGTTCATATCGTTTTTATTTGTTTACTTACCTATTTAGCTCTTTTGGGCCTAGTGGTGCTTTTCATTGAAGTCAGTAATTGCCCACTGGAAACTATTAATTAATAGTTCTCACGCCCCCTGTTTTATGGTTTTATTTCAGAGCCTTCAGCACCGGCAGAGGCACGGGATCGCGGCAAGGGTGTCGCCTTGCTAGATAGTGGGGAGCTACTTGCTCTTAGGTGGTTTACTCTTTCTTTTGTTATAATAGAGAGAGAGAGATTTTTGTACCATGTATAGAGACCACCTATGTACTCGTTTATCACTTGTTTTGGGTCATCTTTTGTACCACTTTATGGTTTTATTAGTTGTTGTTGGATCTTTTATTCGCTTTCCTTGTTATAGATTCTAGTTGTACTATGCTCTGATACTCCTAGACGTTCTCCTTTTATTGCTTTATTTATCGTTTTATTGTAGATGCCTTATATGTTTTAGACATATGGCGGGTCTGGGCACCCGCCGGGCGGGCTTCCGCTGGGTCCCGGGGCGTGACACTGGTAGAGCCAGTGCCGATGCAGTCAAGGTGCCGGTGTCGAACCCCTCGGGCACTCGGTCCGGAAGTGGCCCTCCTGGCCACACAAAAAACATGTAACACACTGGACCTTTGCAAATTGCGAGGTTCGAGTGTTCGAGCTGTGTGCTGAGCAATTCCAGATTTTCTGGTGGGTCGATGACAGTGTTCCGACCTATGGCTCGCATCCCGAGAAGTGAGGTTTAAAGCCGAGCACGAAAACCCGAAAAATCGGATTTTTGGGTAGCTCTCGGGTTGCCTTCGGAGGGCTGTGTACCGGTACGGGAGTGATGGCTGTACCGGTACAGCCATCGACTTTGGCCGATTCTCAGCCAACCCGAGGCTCGGGCTGGGCGTTTTCGTAGGAGGTGTTCCGGTACGCGGGCCCGTGTACCGGTACGCAGTGCAGATTCTGAGCAGTTTGAACTGCAGGGGGGTTTTCGCAATTATGGCGTCTCTATTAGTACCCCCACGCCCTAGGGGTCTTCCCTGAGCTTGACACCAGCAAGGAGAAGGGTAAGGGAGCCCTCCACACTCTTCCATTCCCTTTACTTGTTTTTGCTTGGATTTTTATGGGATTAAGCTCTCTTTTGCTTGATTAGAGACTTCCTCACCTCGATTGAAGCTTGGAGCTTGGCTTTGGAGCCTTGTTGGGGGGAGACCCTTGGACTTGGAGAGTTTAGAGCTTAGATTGAAGCTTCTAAGAGGTAATCTACTTGCTCTCTCCCTCTAGATATGAATTTTATTGATGGATTCAAGATCAAACCCTAGAAATGGAAATTTAGGGTTTATTTGGGCATTTTGCATCTAGGGCTTTTGGAGCTAGATTGATTGGATTAGAACCTTCCTTGGGCTTGGATTGGAAGGATTCTAGCCCTCCTTTGGAACTTGGGAGCGGATTTCTACTCTTGGGGTGAGTTTTGGCCCTTTTTGCTTCTAGGTTAATGTTTGATCCTATAGCATGATCGTAATGCCCGTGTATCTTATCGCTCAATACTTTTAGGGTATTTTGAGACTCGGGGACAACTTGGTTCGGCAAAACGAGGCACTACGCGACGGTTCGGTGGGTTTGACCTAGCCACACAATGAGAAATTCTCATTTGTGATTAATTAAGTATCGTTAATTGAAAAAGCATGCATATTCTTGTTATATGTATTTAATATGAATTTTAGAATGCTTAACATGCATACATTATGTATAGTGAAATTTTAGACCCCTATGTGGTGGAGTGCATGCATGTGAGACTTAGCAATCTAGTTATGATTGGGAACCATGATTCCGATTATGGAAATGAACCTTGCTTTCATGCATTTAACCTATATGCCAATTGTGACATTAGAAATTTTTAGAAGCCTAGAGAGGGCTTGAGGACTTGGACTATTTGAGAATTGGGTCAATGTCATAAAGAGGCATTGGGCCCGGGTCATGGTAATCTTTGGTATTAATGTTTTAATTGAGACATAGAACCAGAATTGGGCTTGATCTGTTGAGTCGCTTAAGTGTCATAAAGAGGCACTAAGCAAGTGAGGGTTGGGACATCACTTAGAGACATTGGGCTAGATCCTTGGGATGCTAGTGACCTTGCCATGTTAGAGACATGTGGATAGAGTATTTGAGACAGTGACCTTGCTTGTTTGCCATTTGTGCTCATTCGCACATGCTTGTGTGGGTCGCTCCCTACAAGCCGGCACTCCGGAGTTAGCCTACGCGACTTATGTTCGCTCGTGCGGTATCGAGAAGCCTACGGGGTCGAGTGGGACAGACACATTCCAAGAGTAGGGATGTCGGGCTACCACAGACACTTAGGCGGCACAAGCTGGACTACCTTGGGTAGGTCCTTAATTGGGAATGGAAAACGACATGGTGTCGAGTGGGTTTTAATCACTACTAGATAGGCTTAGTAGTTGGATTATTTGATATGCTCATGACATAGCATCGGGACATATAGTATACTTGCTTGTTTTAATTATTCTATCGTAGTATACTTGGTTGTTTTGATAGAGCTTATTTCCTATGCATTGACATACTGCATCGAGATGCTTACTTGTCGGTTACGATTGGGACTTAATAGTCATGCTTTGG
Organism: Ananas comosus; assembly: GCF_001540865.1. Classification (NCBI taxonomy): domain Eukaryota; kingdom Viridiplantae; phylum Streptophyta; class Magnoliopsida; order Poales; family Bromeliaceae; genus Ananas; species Ananas comosus. The sequence continues at coordinate 4,418,154 of NC_033642.1, forward strand.
ACATACTTACCATGATAGAGTAGATGTACTATACTTTGACATCCTGTTTACTTGAGATATAGTGGTTTAGCACTTCAATTATGCTTTCGTATTGCTATTACTATTACTCTTATTATTGCTTCTAGTACTTACCCTTTTCTTTTGGGGCCTAGTGGTGCAATGGGCTACGGTCAGTAATTGCCCACTGGGAACTATAAATTATAGTTCTCACGCCCTCTTTTTCTCGATGTTTTTCAGAGCCTTCCACGCAGGGTGAGGCCAGGGATCGCGGGAAGGGAGTTGCTTCGAGCTAGCTTCCTTCGAGAACGAGTTGCTAGGTGGTCCACCTCTCGATTTATGTTTTATTTTGCGAGAGGTTGAGAGTTTTACCAGTGTACTAGAGACCACCATTTTTGTACTTTTGAGACAGATTGTGTACTACTTATGGTTTCTTTCCTTGTCTAGTTACACTTCTTTTACTCTGGTTTAGATGATAGAACTGTATTCGCTCTGATATCACTAGTTGTTATCATTCTATTTGTTCTATTTCTTGCTTTTACTTCCGCTTGTATTGTAGACGCCTTATATGTGTAGACATATGGCGGGTCTGGGCACACTACCGGGAGGGCCCCTGCCGGTCCCGAGGCGTGACAAAACACCTCCCTCCCCGCTGTGGGCACTGCGGTGGAATATGGGGGCCACCACAGATCACACACTGGGGAGGTCGGTATCGATCAGATCCTCCTCGCTGTGCTGCCGAGCCGCGCCCACGCTGCTTGCTCCTAGGGTGCTTCGGCGGCCTCCTAAAGTGCGTCTGACTCGCACCCTCAGCCGCGGGCCTATTGCCCCTTACTCTTGTCCATGCCTTCTCTCCGCTCTTGCACATCTGCCGCGCTGCTCTCCACAATGAGCGCGCGATTCACCACCTCCCGGTAGGTTTGGAGGTTAGAGGATTGCACAAACCGGAAGATAGACGGTCGCAATCCTCGCTCGAAGATGCGGGCCTTGTCCTCGTCGTCCCGCACAATGAAAGGCAAGCAGTGTAGAAGCCGAGAAAACTCCCTCTCAAACTCAGCTACGGTCCGGTCTCCCTGGCGCAAGTTGCACAAGTCCTGCTCCATCTTCCTCTTGACACTGTCAGGGAAGTAGTGCGGCAAAAGAAGCTCCTTGAACTTCTTCCAAGAGATAGCCGCCAAGTCCGTGCTGGGGTTCTCCTGAATGTCCAACCACCAGTGGTAGGCCTCGCCGTCCAAGTGGTGTGTGCCGAGCCAAACTCGATCCCTCTCCTCCACGAAGGTGTCACGGAATAGCTTCTCAATGTGCATTAACCACTTCTCCACGATCCAGTGGTCGACCTTCTCTCCGTCGAAAATCCAGGGACTGCACCTCCTGAACTCATTGAGGCGATCCATGAGCCGGTCCCGCTCTGCTCCCTCAACTAATGCGGGAAAAAGTGCCCCCGCCCGAGGCACCTGAGCTGGTGGTGCCACGACAACCTCCTCCCGAGGTGCGACCGCAGGTGTCGTCCGAGATGTGTCGTGGACGGGGGACGACCCCCTAGGTGCGACCACATCCACAGGCGCGGGTGGTGTAGGAATCTGAGCCTCCCAAACCACCGCATGCTGCAGTAAAAGGTCCTCCAGGCGCTTCATCCACGCCTCCTGTCGCGCGCTGCCTCTGTCTGCTGTCGCGCCGCCTCCACCTGCTGAGTCACCAAGTCGGTGAGGGCCGTAAGCTGGCTCCTCAACTCACGGACCTCGCCGGATCCGGAGGTAGCGGAGGTCTCGACCTTCTCAAGGTGTGCCGCATTATCCGCTCCAGCAGATTGAGAGCGTGTTATCAGCATTTCACTACAACATCATAAAAGCGCAAGTTAATAAAACCCACGCTATCGAATCCCCGCTCAAGTAGATAATACCCAAATCATGCGAAAGTAAGGAAGTGTCCTTCACTACTAACTCCCGATGTTACGTTGTCAGCCGCCAACGTAACCCTCCGCGAAGTTAGAAGCCATACACTTCGATTAAACTCCAACTTTTTAGAGTTATATTAAAACCCAATCGTGATACTTTCGCTTACAAGTCAAATAGACCTCGTCTCTCACGAGCCTATTTCCTATAGTCCAACCGGCCTAAGGTTTGCTAGGTCCACTAAGACTCAACCCTAGGCTCTGATACCAAAATAATCTGTCACGCCCCGGGACCCAGCGGAAGCCCACCCGGCATGTGTCCAGACCCGCCATATGTTTAAAACATATAAGGCGTCTACAATAAAACGGTAAATAAAGCAATGATAAAAGAACATTTAGGAGTATCAGAGCAAAGTGCAACTAGATTCTACAATAGAGAAATAAACAAAAGGCTAAAATCCACTAAGAAAGGACCATACAGTAGTACAACGAAACCCAAATACAAGTGCTAAGAGTAAAACAATGGTTCTCTCTATACATAGGAACAAAACTCTCCCTCACCAAAACACAAAAGAGAGTAAACCACTGTAACATACCGGATTTTAATTTAAAAGTAAAAATAAATAAAGATAGTGTGAGATACTATTTTTATTGGATTTAGAGAAATAAAATATAAGTCGGAGACGACTTGTGCTGAAATCGGAACGAAAACAGAAGATATCTGTACCTGAGCTGCTAAACTGAAATTAAATTGTGTATTGTCGAGGGGACTATTGTGTAACAAAAGGAGTTGTCTTCTTCCTCCCTCTCCCACAGCCGAACACACCACACACCACACACGCACACATAGTGAGGAGAGAGAAACTCCCCTTTCTCTCTCTAGATATCTCCCTCATCTCTCTAGATCTCTCTCTAAAAATTTGAGGGTTGGTGAAGAGAAAGCTTGGGAACTCGTTGGGAGCATCGGATCGGGCCTTCGTGCGCCCGGTTGAGCGGCGTGCCTCCGTCTCGACGTTCACGTTTTGGTAAGCTTTTGGGATTTGGCTTAATCCTTATTGCTTAGTATTCCAGTAGCCTCTAATGTGTTGTTAGCATGTTAAATCTATTTAATTTGGGTTATTTGGAGCATGTGTAGAGGCAAGGTTTAAAATGGTGAATTTCTAGGGTTTAAATTATATGCTATAGAATTGGATTTAGAGGAACCCTTAGATGCTAAATGGATGACTATTGCATGAATTAAGAGGTTATGTGATGATTTCTTACAATAGTGCATCTTAGGGCTCAAAAATAGAGTTTTGCTTTGTGTTTGGGTTTGATCTAAATTAACCATATACAAACCTAATTGCTAGGTATACGAACGCGTTGGCGAAGTCGGTTCGGCGATTCGTCGAGCCGGTGCGAAGATATTGAAGAAACAGACGTTTCGGCTTCGTTTCCGCCTAGAGGGCCGAGACGACGTCCATAAATCACAAGAATGGATCCGGAGCATCGTGGCATCAAGTTATAGACCTTAAATTTTCGGATTGTGGATTGGTGGCCGTTTGGTGGCCGTTTGGTGGTCGAGTGTGAGTTCGAGCAGAACCGGGCGGCGGGTGCCGCGGGAGGCCGATTGCAAATGACTACAAGCAATCGGAACGCGATAACAGGTGGATTGTGCTTTACCGAAGTGATTAGATCACTTCCATGTCAAAGTGAAGTGTGGTTCATAATTGATGCATATAGTGGTAGTTAATTGTGGACATGAATGCATGTGATTGATACTAGTTGAAAACATAAGATATATACTACATGTATTGACTACCATTGGAGAACTAAAGGATAGATGCATGTTGACATATTGTTAGTATATGTTAGAGGTAATATGCATGTTAACATTATGGAAATATGCTAGTTGGTATATATATATAGACATATTGTGGAATATGATAAATGGAATATGCATGTTGACATTGTGGAGTATGCTAGATGAAATTATCCATGTTGGCAAGTTGTAAAATGTGCTAAAAGGTATATGCATGTGCAATTGTGACATTGTGGCATTTGACATAACAATGAGAACTTAGAAACAAAGTGACATGTTGACATAAATGTAGATAGTGGCATTGATGAGTCTTGAATACTAGTGTTACAATAGTGACATCAATGGGACAAGAATGCTAGATTACAAGTGTGGCATTAATGAGCACTTAGTGTGGCATGAAAATGAGTATAAAGAACAAGTGATGAACTTGAACAAGTAAATGACATAGAAGAGTGGCATTTGGAACTAGTGTAGTAGGACACTTGGGACATTATTGTTGAGCTTGGTATTTATCCCGGTTTGATTACCACTAGTTGGTAGGGTATCCCCGGGCTAGAGGATTGGATCATACTCACATAGTCTATTCTTAGCTTGGCGGGGGTCGCTCCCCTCAAGCAGTGCACTCCGGAGTTGTCATACGAGGGGCTAACGTACTTGCCCATGGACTAACGTACTTGTCCAGCAGACGGTCCCTCGGGTGGTTCGAGTCCTCCGATTTAGAGGGATTTGGTTAGTGAGGTTTGGAACCCGGCGGGAGGAAGCTAAGGGCCCGACGGGTTAGCCATCAGATTGAGTAATAAAATTGGCAAGTTGTTGGTTGAGACGAAACCTACGGGTTAGCCAAAAGGACCCAGAATTGAAAAGTGGATCTTGTATTCATCATGAATTTACTCAAGACCGAGTCGAGTGGCATAGTTGGCTAAGGTAAGTGTAACCTTTGGAAAGAATGATAAATGAGTAAAGTGTGGTTAAGAATAAAGAGTAAAGAATGGCAAGTGATAAAGAATTGCTAATAATATAAAGAATGGTAAATGATAGAGAGTAGAATCAATTAATCTACTTGCATGAGTTGCATGATTTGCATATTGCATATTGTGAGGTATGAACATGATAATTGTTAGTTGCATAAATTATATATCTGTAGATATTTGTTGGACTAATATGTTGCAGTGCCTCATTTGGACCTGGTGGGTTGAGCTTTTTCCTTGGGTGGCCGTACCCACTGGAAACTATGGACAATAGTTCTCACCCCCGTATTGTTTTTGGGGGTAGAGGTTCGCACGTGAGCGGTGCGGCGGGCCGAGGCGAGGGCGTAGCTCCATAGTTAGCGCCCTACCACCGAGACCAGAGATAGCGGTACCCTGAGTCAGCTACTTAGGGATTGTAAGAAAGAAAAGAACCAAGTTGTAATAATTATGTTAAAGTTGGATTGTATGTGGAAGTTAAAAAGAGTTAAAAGAGTATGAAAAGTGTAATATGTGATGTAAAATGTAATATGTGAGTTGAATGCATGTAATAACTTAGTTGTTTATGTTTTCGATACTTTCCTTATGAAATCTATGCTTGTATGTTGTTCCTGGTTGGAATCTCGCGCATTGTATGGATTGTGATGCCTTGGATGTACAGGGGAGACTCTGTCCGCGGTACAGGAAAAATCCTGTCCGTTCGATGGTCTGTTGGCGTACCCGAAACCCACCAAATAGGCGGGCTCGGGGCGTGACAACCACCTAGGAGCAAAAGCAAGCTCCGCTATCTAGCTACGCGACCCCTTTGCCGCAATCCTGTGCCTCCACCGATGCTGAAGGCTCTGAAAGAAAACCATAAAACAGGGAGCGTGAGAACTATTAAATAATAGTTCCCAGTGGGCAATTACTGACTTCAGTGAAAAGCGCCACCAGGCCCGAAATCTAAGCAGGTAAGTGCGAATAAATAAGCAATATGAATAACAAGTATTTAAACATGAATACTTACTATACCATGATGTCTCTACTTAGCATGAATTTGCATAAGTATGATGCTATTCTAACATGTATATGCATGAATATACAACCAACATGATAATCCCAATGTAATCAATAAGATGTCATTGTTTACTATTCTAATCAATGTCCACTTGGCATGTTATATCACTAGAATCCCAATCCTGTAGGACCTACCCGTAGGTAGTCCGGCCTGCACCGTGCCTAATGGCCCGGTGGTAGTCAACATCCCCACTCTAGGAATGAGCCTCCCCCACGGCATCCCATTTCGGCGCCCAATCCTGCACGGGCGAGCATGTGTCGCGATGGCTATCTCCGGAGTGCCGGCTTGTGGGGAGTGACCCTCACAAGCATGTGCGAATGAACACAATGGCAAGCAAGCGTAAAAGTCCGTCTCAAGTCCCAAGTCATCATGTCTAAAATATGGAATGTAGCGAACGTCTCAATGGCCTATCACTATGTCATCATGTCTAAAACATGGAATATAGTCGATGTCACAATGGCCTATCACTATGTCTCTACGTTACAGTTTAACAGTTTACTAGTTCGGTGCCCCTTTATGGCACTTTTGTTCACTTTGTCCAAACATGAGTTAGGAGTTCAAGAGTACACAATGCTAGTTCTTTTCATCATATGAGACATGTTTCCAATCCACAAGAAAGAATACTACTCACATGCATGTATAATCCACATAAGGCTCTACTATATAGAGTTGAATTTTCATGATACATAACGCATGCATTTTAAGAATTCTAAATTCATATAAATCCCATCTAGCATGAATATGCATGCGATACGAGGAAACGAAAACTTTTAACCACTTAGGAGAAGATTTCTCCTATTCCAATGAAGCCAAACCCACCGTGACTCTCGCAACCCTTCGTTCAAGCCGACGAAGGTGATCACTACTCTCCTAGTACCCTAAAGGTAAGAAAAAGAGAGGTACACGAACGTTACAAACAACCCATTGCTCAAACATTAAGCAACTCAAGAAAAATGGTGAAAACTCACCGAATGCGAAGAAACCTCGATCTCCAAAAGGGAGTTAAAGGCCCTCTAATCCAACCTAAATAAAGATTCTAAACCAATCAATTTGGTTCCAAAAGCCTCAAATCCAAAATCCCCAAAATAAACCCTAATTTCCAATTCTAGGGTTTCATTTAGTAGAATCTACCAAAACAATAATCAAAGAGGGGATTAAGCCTACCAACCTCAAATGAAGCTCCCAACAAGGCTTCAAGTCCTCCAAGGTTGAAGATCTTCCTCCAAAAGAGCTCTAACAAAAGCTTCAAGCTTCTTCCATGGTGGAATCCCAATAAGAAGCAAGAAAAAGTAAAGAGGAGGAGATCAAAACTAGCTAAAACCCATCAAAAATGGAGAAGAAATCAATGGGGAGAGTGCTCACCTTGTTCTCCACTGGTTAGGGCTCAAAAGAGCTCTCTAAGATGGCTGGGGTGGTATATATAGAGTTGCAACAATTGCAAAAACAACCCCCAACAAAAACAGCCCTCACTGCCAAGTGTACCAGTATACGGGAAAGTGTACCGGTACAAACCCAGTGTACACGCGAACCCGAGGCTCGGGTTGGCAGAAAATCCCATTTGTACCGGTACAAACATCAAGGTGTAACCGGTACACTTTCTATACCGGTACAACCATCAAGATGTACCGGTACACAGCCCAGCAAACTGCAACCCGAGAGCAGCCTAAGTCCATCCCTTTGGTGACCTTAGCGCTACTTTAAATGCTTCAATTCTCGGAATATGAGCCATAGGTCGGAACACTGTCAACGACCCTCCAGAATATCTGGAAAAACTCGGAACACTGATCAAACACTCGAACCTCGCAATTTGCAAAGGTCCAGTGTGTTACACTATCTCATGCATCAGCTCAAATAACTATAATAAATATATAATATAATTCAATCATACAAAGACTGACTCAACTTTTCGGTCAAGTCTGCGCTAGCTTGTCCCAACCACTAGCATTGCCAAGGTTGAGGCCCGCTGCAAGAGGCTACTATCTGTCTGTCTACATGTTTGGTCTATGCCAATGCTACATCTTTGAAGGGTGTAATATACCGAGAATTCAGGAAATAAATATCGAACTTTAGTCAAATTGACCAAAGTGCGAGGACGGTACACTTCGGAAAGTCCGAAGGTGTTAAAATGATCAAAAGTGCGTTATGAGAGGTTTTTGAGAGCTAGAGAATCAAAAATCTGCAAACTGCAGTTTTGAGCTCTTGGGGACCGGTCCGTGAAGGAGAGACCTGTGCACGAATGCGTGAAAACTGAGAAAGCTGAAAAATCGGCTAAGTCCCTGAGATTAGGCTCTCGGGAACCGGTCCCTACTGGAGAGACCGGTCCCCAAGAGACCGGTCCCCCCAAAGAGAGACCGGTCGCATTGCGCGGGAGCCCTGGCTGCCCTCAGGGAGGAGCTTCGTGAACCGGTCCCTGGTCGGGGAGACCGGTCCCCGCACACGAAATCTGCCCAGTTTGGGCTGTTTAATAAAATGGAAGTTGAGGGGTTTATTTGCAATTATGCAACCGAATAGTTATGTAGAGGGCAATGAGGGCTTTTTCTCTCATTTCTCACCCTCTCACACTCTCTCCTCTCTTTCTCTCTCTAGAAGACAAGAAGAGGAAGAGGAAGAAGAAGACAAAGTAAAGGAAGAAGAAGAAGAAGAAGGAGAAGGAGTAGAAGAAGACCAAGGAGTGGGGCATCCCCATCTTCTTCCTCTCTAGTGCTAGAAAGGAAAGCTTTGAGGTAAGCTTTGGTCCTTCTTATAATAAAACCCTAGAAATGGTTTTGATGGAACCCTTAGAGTATTTGAAGCTTTTTCTTGCTTCTTTTTTAGATCAAACCATGGAAATGGAGTGTATAGTGATGCTTAGAGGTGAGCTTCAACCTCCTCTCATGGTGGAACCCTAAATAGGGTTTTGATTTGTCTAAGAATGGTTTTATGGACTTCCTAGTGTAGAGTGAAGCTTCTTTTACTTCCTAATGAGATCAAACCCTAGGTTTGATATATGCTATGGAGCTAGGGCACCCAAATTGGGGCTTTTGCTCGTGATGTTTCTAAAGTGCAATTGACCCTCTAGAAACCTAATTGGGGGTATTTCCGACACGTTGGTGCGCTCGGATTAACGTTACGAAAAGCCGATGTAAAGTTATGGCCAAATAAGCCTAATTTGGCTTCGTTAACTCGCAGGTAGCGAACCGGGTGTCTAAAAAATCCTAAGAAAATCATCGGAGCACCTTTGAGAACCTACGAGGTGGGTGGTGCTATCCAAACTCGTTGAACTTCCTTCTATGCCTAATGTGTCATTCAATTGAGCATGTGTTGTATACATTGTTACATGCATTATAGGGTAGATGTGATGATATACATGTGAATGTTGCATGATGTCAGTACACGTGCTATTTGATATGTTTGAGAGCAAATTAACCCTATATGTATGCATGAGATGTAATGTGAGCACCCAATGAGTGGAAAGAACAAAGTGACACAATGAGACATAGATCGAGTGGCATTCGATAATGTAAAATAATGTGACACTAGAGTTAGTGTGTGGCATTAAAGAGAAATGTGATGCAATGATAATGATTAGAGGCAAGTAAAGAAAATGAAAGTGGCATAAAGAACGAGTAAAGTTAGAGAGCAATGATTGCTAGAGTTAGCAAAATAAAGTGATGTAAAGGACACTAGAGTTAGTGTAAAGACAATGATTGAATTATATATATATCCTTAGAGTTAAGGATTGATCACACTTGCTATGAGTTCCGTGCTCGAGGGCGGTCGCTCCCCCTCGGGCGATGCGCTCCGGAGTTTTGCATCAAGGGTTGGAGTAAACCCAAGGACGGTCTTAGCGGGAGGAAGCTGAGGGCCCGCGATGATGGACTTAATGTGGGCAAGTTAATGTGGCGAAACCCCCGGGTTAGCCATGAGATTAAAGAACAAAGAACAAAGCTTAAAGAACAAAGAGTAAAGAACAGGAACTTGCATACTTGCATGATTTACGTTGAGCATATTTCCTGTTTTATTGTTCAGGCATATTAGCATCATGATTATAGTTTGGTTACTATTCTGCTTATCCTTTCTATTATGCCTGAGTTAGTCCTAGTGGGAAAGTCGGTGATGTTTGGGCTGAACCCACTGGGAACTTTGTTGTAGTTCTCACCCCACTATTCCACAGAGCCGGGACCGAGCGAGCCGGCGAGCGACCGCAGTAAAGGTATCGCACCTTAGTCAGAGGCCACCCGAGTTGGGTTACTTACATTTTGTTAGTAGTTTACCCCTTTTATCATCTTTGTATTTGATGATTTAAGATGCTAATGTATAAAACAAAGATGGAAAAGAATGTAATGTTTATTTTGAGCAAATGCGATGTGAAAAGAAATGATGCGAAGACTATGTAAAGAATTGTGAATGAAAGTGATAGATACTTGTATGTGATCAAAAAGAATCATAGTACTAGTTGAATGCTTAGTTTCCTATCTTTCACTCATGGCTATTGCTTACCCTTGTGTAAACCGTTTGTGTATGTTTCCGCTAGTGCACTTCTTGTTTGGAATTGTACATGTGATGAGCCTTGGGCGGACAGGAGAAACTCTGTCCGTTCGGCGTCTGTTTGACGTGCTCGGGCCGACCCAAATTAGTATCGGTCCCGGGGCGTGACAAAGGGTCACCTTGAAGGGCGTGAACCCTATACAACATACTATTAAGCTCAATGTGGCTCTACAGGCTATAATCAATATAATGATCAAACAAATCACCATAGATACCCTATCACTGTGCCTCAAACATGATATACTATCCCACTGCTCTTAATACAATAATACTGTCGCAATGTTTTCAGCATAATCATAAAATGTCCACTGACTAACTTATCACAATGCTCATAATATCTAACAACATAATTATAGTCATTTAGTAAAAAATGATAGTAGGAACCCAAAATCTAAAGATAACTCAACCTATTGTCTATATAGTCTCTCCTAGAATCACAATCGCATATATACTAACATGTACTATAATTTAAAACTCGTATATCCACATACCAACATGCACCGTAGAGATTAAATAATAAATATATCATGTAGGTCACCCAACCGTGAAATATCAAATATCTATACACATATCATACTGTCAAAATACCATAACATAGCACTCATAATCGTACATACATGTTCTCTTGCTATTAGCATCCTGACCACATAATTGAACGACCTCGTATGTCAACAATTAGACGACCTCATATGTCAATAATCAAACGAACCCCACAATCCATAAATTGCCATGACCAAAATACAACATCATGCACCATAATTTATCATGCTCAACAAATATCCACATTTGATTGCTAACATAGTGATACCATAGAGAAGTTTATTACTCCAACAACAAGCATGCAACATAATAGATATAAACAGTAATATGTAATTTTCGACAACACGAAACCTACCTCAAGCGCTAATCCTAGGAAAACAATTAATGGACAACATATCACAAGGTGCTCTACTACAGTCTCATTGTCCATATAGCAGCCACAGCATGCAAAATTCGCTCGAAAATTTCCACAATAAAATTTGACAAAATCTGATCCCTAAATCACGTAGGGCTGGTAATCCAGCTCGCCATTCGCGAGTCAGCTCGTGTTCGGCTCGAAATGAGCTCAAGACTGACTCTATCATTTAGTAAACGAGCCGAACACCAGCTAAATTTTTCAGCTCATTCAATAAACAAGTCAAACACGAGGTAGGATCAGCTCGCTCGTATTCGGCTCAATAACAGCTTGATTACATTTATTTTATATTAATATCATTTATAGATATATATTATATATATATAAATATATAATTATATTTGTATATAAATAAATAATACAAATTATTAATTTTGAATTTTTAGTCCAACTTAAAAACAAAGCCCATCTTATTTATAAAGAGGCCCACTTATATTTAGAATTTCAACCGTTGGATCAAAATCTAGAAGATAATGGGGGTGTTTGGCCTAGCTTCTCAGAAGTCATTCTGAGCCCAAAATCACTTTTGAGCTCAGTAGAGCATTTGGGAACGACAGACGAAAATCTGATTCTGCTTCTCAGAATTAGAAAACTGATTTTGAAGGCTTCATAATCAGAAACAGAAAAACGCTGCTTCTCCAAAATTGATTCTGATTTTGGACTCAAACTTCAAATTTTTATTTTTATTTTAGATTCAAACTATAAATTTAACATTAAATTTAAATTCATATTTGAATTTTTAAATCTCAACATTTCAAATTCAAAATTTAAAATTTAGATTTTAAATTTTAAATTTAAGTTTCAAATCTCAAATTTTAAATTTTAAATTTTAAATTCAAAATTTTAAATTTTAAATTTAAGATAAAATTGAAATTTTGACATTGCAGATTTTAAAACTAAAATTTAAAATTTGGAAACTTTAAAATTTAAAATTACAAGTTTTAATTTTCAAATCACAAAATTCAAATTTAAATATCAATTTTAAATTTCAAAATTTTAAATTTTAAAATGTAAATTTGAATTTTACTTTTAAATTTCACAATTTTAAATTTAAATTTTAAATTTTGAATTTTAATATTTAAATTTTGAATTTTAAAATTTTGAATTTTGAATTTTGAATTTTAAGTTTTAAATTTTAAATTTTGAATTTGAAAAGTTTCAAATCTCAAATTTTAAATTTTAAATTCAAAATTTAAAATTTTAAATTTAAGATAAAATTTAAATTTTGACATTTCAGATTTTAATACTTAAATTTAAAAATTTGAAATTTTAAAATTTGAAATTATAAATTTTAATTTTCAAATTACAAAATTCAAATTTTAAATCTTAATTTTAAATTTCAAAATTTTAAATTTTAAATTTTAAACTTTAAATTTTAAATTATAAGTTTTAAATTTTAAATTTTAAAATGTAGATTTTGATTTTACTTTTAAATTTTGAAATTTAAATTTTGAAATTTCAAAATTTAAATTTTAAATTTTAAATTTTTAATTCAAATTTCAAATCTTAACTTTAAATTTGAAATTCAAAATTTAAATTTAGATTGGAAAATTGAAAATTTAAATTTAATTTAAAAATTCAAATTTTAAATTTGAAATTTCATTTATTTTTGTACAAATTTGAAATTTAAAATTTTAATTTAAATTCCAATTTTAAATTATTTTAAAACAAAATTTAGTAAAAATATTATATATACAAGCATCAAAAATTTTTACTAAACAGGTTTAGAAAATTATTTTAGAAAAATTACTTTTTATCTAAATTCAACCAAATGCTTTTCAGTTTTTCACCAAAATTAATTTTTCAAACCAAAATTACTTATGCAGAAATCACTTTTACAGAAGTTAGGCCAAAGAGGCCCAATATTCTATCAACTTTTAACTTTCCCTCTTCCTAACTTTCCCTCTTCCTAACCCCTTTTCCTAACCCTAGTTTCTTTTTCCCTTTTCTTTTCACACTTTACACACGCAGCCGGTTCTTTCTTTCTCTATGTCTACGCCCAAAGACACCTCCGGCAGCGCTCTTCCTACTTCGCCGTTCGCACACTCCCGGCGGTGCATTCTTCACTGTTCGCATATCCCGATGGAACTTGAGCAGCAGCGCTTTCAGCAGGTTCGTTCTTCGTCTTTCATTGATCTTCATCTTTTTTCTTTTTTTTTTCTCCCCTTTTTCTTATGGTTTTTTGAGCAGAATGTGAGGGATTGTCTTTATCGTATCGGATTGGCGCGAAATCCACTGAAGGATCAAATGGCAACTAAGAAAGGGGGGGGGTGTGAATTAGTTGAGAACTAAAAACTCAAGTAAAATTAAATTAAGATAAAAATTGCACAACCAAATAAAAGAAAAAAATCAAACTCAGATAACACAGATGATTTATCCTAGTTCGGCCTTTCTGCCTACTTCAGTCCGATCCTTCTTCTCCTTGAGATACCGATTTCACTATCACTTGGCCTTTTGAACAGGGCAAGACCAAAGCCGCTTACAATCACACAAAACTTCTTTTACAACCTCTCAATGAAGCTCACAATTACAAATCAATGAACAATTAGGACTTAGAGAATTTTTCTGAAGTTGTATCACAAACAACATCCAAGCCCCCCTTTAAATACACTAGCCATCATTTCAAAAATGGAACAAATTATGATTAAATCATAATTGATTTTAATTTGAATTTTAACTATTAATCCTTTTAAATTAATACTACAAATGAAAACTTTTTGAATTCATTCCACATTTGTAAAAGCTTTTGAAATAATACCATACATATAAAATTCATGCCATAATAAAATCAATTTTGAATTTATACCATATCTCTTTCATACCATATTAAAATAATGGCTAATTTAACATTAAGTTTCAATCAAATCCAAAAGATGAATTGGTCAACTTGACTAGGTTGACCGGCTCATATCTGATAAATTGTAAAGAAGTCCTCCAGATTATTGTTGTGGCATTTGCATCCAATTTGGTACAATTTGATCTTGTCCGGACCAATTTGAACAATTTGATTGAATGGTTACCTTTGATCAAATCCGGTTCAGCTTGAGCCACTTTAAATTCAATTACAATCAGAAATTGCTAAATAACAAATTAAATCCAAAATTTGTTTGTTATCATCAAAATTTATTATTCGTTAAAATCCAACATCCACCACCGCTCAACTTCCTCCCCGTCGAGCACAATATTTTTGTGAGTAAGGTAGCGTTGAATAATCCAGCCAACGAGCCGAAAACGAGCTAGCTCGAATAAATTGCGAGCTGATCACGAGCTAGACTTTTCGAGCTCGTCATCATGAGCCGACCTTGAACACTTTCGAGCCGATCTCGAGCTGGCTCCGGCTCGCTCGAGTTCGGCTCGTTGACAGCCCTAGCTCCATGTTGGTTATTTGATTTTTGCAACTCCTTTTTCTGTAATCACTAAGGTTTAGATGTTGGACATAAATTTATTTTTTTTCAATCTCGAATTGCAATTTGTAAATTGTAAATTCATAGTTGTGATATCAAACATGTTTTGATCTTATTTTGGTATGCAATAATGAAATGACCTTCCTGATTGGTGAGACCCCTCGCTTTAGATTACAAAGTATTATTCTTCATGTTAGGGCTTTTTTAGCAAAATTTGCATAAAATTGATCTTCGTCTTGTTATCGTCGATCTGTTTTGAATTGGCCTTCTCTTAGGTTGACGGATATTTCATGAATTAAGTTTTTACACTCCACCTGCTTGACTAGCATTTGTTTTCATCTTAGCTTCTGATTCCTTCATAGGACAAAGGTTAACAATCAGAATATTAGTGATGTAATTACTAGTTGTATGTATTGGGTTTAATACAAATTACTATTTAAAAGAGAAATCAAGTTTCCTTTCGGAAAGAAAGTAGAAGGGAAAACAGCAGCATTCAATTTTCTATTCTCCATATTGGCTGATTTCACGTGTTCCTGATGAATTAACTTGTTCCCTTCTGAGTTGTCTCGCTACTGAGTTGTCTCCTTTTTCCTTTCTCTGATAATACTTTTGCAGGATTTTCTTATAAGCCTAAAAGAGATGGTTGCTGTGCGGGCAAAGAATGTAGGCTTTAGTGATCTTGCTGAAAAGTTTGATGTGAGAATGCTTCGAGCTCTTTGTATGTGTCACTGAATTCCCCTATTTGAGGCAAAGACTGCAAATTTTTGTCACTTTTTTCTCAATTTCATGGTATACTGAAAAATATATCTGTTATAATTAGGATGTGTTTGTTACATTAGAAATTGTAGTCAATTATCTAACTTGCAAATTAAAAAATTCCGTTGATTTAAGATTGTTTTCTCTGTATCTCATTAAACCTCTGTTGTAGCTATACTTCTTTTCTAGCTGAATTGTTTTGTGTCCTCTTGTCTTGGTCAATCTCAATTAATCTTCCTATTTTTTCGCTGGTTGTTCATGAATATACACTTCAGTAATGGATTATCTGCTTAATACTAATCATTTTCTCCATTTGGCATAGTACAGTGATAAACTGAAGTTGAGGTTATACCATTAGCAACATGTATATAGCAAAAAGATGCCTAAAAACATTCATTTTTGAGGTTTCCCAGTTTTTATTTTTCTCTTTCTATATCTGGTTATAAAGATCTTGATTTGCTTGAAAATTGGATAAAATGGAGTATACTTTTGGCTGGAGTGGTTTATCTGGTGTCTTCTCTTAGACACACTAAAATTACCTAACAGATTCTTTTTGGTTCAAATTATCATGATTTTTCTCTGACGGGAGTGGACATCTAATTTTCACTTTATTCCGCTCGTAACTCTTGTTACAAATTCATTCTGATCTAACAGGAAATTTCCAATTGGCGATCTATGTTACTAATTTATTCTGGTCCTTTTTTTTGTGGAAAATGGTTGCAAGTTTCCAAATCATGTTTCAAATTCTAGACATTCTGGTTGCAATCTATTCATTTCGTTTCGAAACAAATATCTTTGATGTTTCTCTTGTACTAAAATCGTTGTATGTATTGTGACTCGCCTGTATTGTAGCTTGTTTAGTCCAATAACTTCTCAGGGATTATTTTGTTGGAAAATTTCAAGGGGCGACTGAAAAGCGCCTCGACTGACCCAAAGTTGGTTGAGATGCTAGCATCATTAGGTGGCAGTAGTCTGGCTCCACCTGATCAGGAGAGCAGTTCTTGCTCTGAGCTTTCTATCAATGATATTTCAATGCCAAGTTTTATCACACCGAGACGAAAGAGGATGCAGGATGGGTAAGCACTATGTCATGCATGCGTTTGTACTTAGTTTCTCAACCACGCAATGGTAAAACATTTGTACTTTGTTCCTAGGCATCCAGATTAGTTTCTTCAATTATATAATTGTAAAAACATGTGTCCTTTTGTTTCTAGGCATGTAGAAACCTACTAAAATGATCGAACCCTAGCACTTGGTGCATCTTTAGCTATACAATTGTGTACAGTTTATTGTGTTCCTTTGCCCTTTTAGGCGGAATTTCACGGCCATATAGTAACATTCCAGCCTGTCGAAATTATGTTCATACGTTCTTTATTTCTTGCTGCATTCAGATTTTTACTTGGAATATTTGTGAAGACTTCAATTTTTTTTTTTTAACTATTTAACTCGAGAGTGTTTTATTATATCTTCTTCAAAAGCTCTTTTCATTTCCAAACATAAGGTTTGAATGAAGCTTTGCTTTTGTCTGCAGATTACGTGGAGAGAGTGTCCAAGGAAGTTGCAAGAAACAGAAAACAGAGAAGAACATATAATAATCAGCATGATTCTTCATCTACTACAATTTTACATGTTCCCGCCGGTAAAAATCATTTTTGCCCCTGGTTTTACCCATGATCTCTTTGACGGGATGCTGAGTTTCTTTTCCCTTGTTTCTTTCCTTCTACATCATTTATTTATGGGTAAACTTCAAAAACCACCCATATTGTTTCACACTTTCTCATTTTAGTACCATATGGTTTAGAGTGTCTCAAGTTAGTGTCCTGTGGTTTTATTTTTATCTTTTCGTCAGCTTCTCCGTTAATATTTTGTTAAATTATATGCAAAAAACTTCAGATACCCCATCTAGGTTTATCGAATATTCACTTTAGTACCTCTTTAGTTTTAAGTTTGTCATTGATTTGACAAAAAAAAAAAATTAGTAGAATCGATAATAAAAAGATAAAAATGAAACTACAAGACACTAAATCCACAGGGTATTAAAGTGAGAAAGTGTGAAACTACAAGAGTTGTATTTGAAGTTTCCCTTTATTTATTAGTCTGATAACATGCTTCACGCATAATGTAATTGCTAACTATTTAGTAGTTTAAGAGCTAACACCTAACCTTTGAACTATATATGTAAACCTTTCATTTTTACTCAAATATGAAAATCTTAACAGTAAAGACATGGATTGATTTTACTCAAATTATTATGTATATCTTTTATTTTCTTTTGGACATATTTGCAGCTTTATTGTCAGATAGCTATCTGAACCATAGGCATAATTAAAGTTTATGAAGATACTGAGATGAAGACTACAGGTTTTAAATTTTGCATAAAAAATCTATTAGTTTTGAGCTTTTGCAAAAGTAGGCCGTCTTTTTGAATTTTGCAGATTCGGGCCGAATTTTCAGAAGGATGACCAAACTACCCCTCTTTCAAAATGCATAAAAATTATATGCTTTAAATGCCTAGAAAAATACAACTGCTAAGCCATTAAGTGTAAAATTTCTTGAAAATGACAACTGCTAAGCCATAGTTACGTATACGATTCTCGTGAAATGAGAATCCTCACTCAAGACAATATCTGTATAAGTAGTGCAACATATGCATTGTTGATACACATTTTGCATGATTTTTATACTAAATTACGTATAGTTTAGTATATTACTGTCACGCCCCGCGACCAACCGCTAATTTGGACCGAGTCGCGGCGCCGCCGACAGACCGCCGAACGGACCGGGAATTCCGCTGTACGCGGACAGAGCCTCCCCAGTACGTCCAAGGCGTCGCAGTCCAAACAATCAACGAATGTTCCAACTAGGAACGGATATCAATCCAGATTGCATAAGGAAGTATCAAATAACATAAACTACTTGCTATTACAAGCATTCATTTTACAACCACTTTTTACATCACAGTTTCAGTTTACATTTTACTTCCAAATTACAATCTCATTAATACATCATTTAATTTACAATTCTTATACATTTAGAATTCTTTGCCTTCTAGTCCCCTAAGCTAGACTGCCTCAGGGTACTGCTACCTCGGTCTCTGTGGTAGGGCGCTATCTACGGAGCTACGCCCTCACCTCGCGCCGCCGTGCCGCACACGAACGACCTGAAAATCCCAAAACAACGTGGGGTGAGAACCAACTCCATGGTTCCCACTGGGTACGGCCATCCAAGGAAAAAGCTCGACCGATAGGTCCGAGGAGGCACTGCAACATGTTAGTTCAACAATATACAACAGATATATATATTCAATTGAAATACATGCCATGCCTCAAGATATGCGATATGGAAGTCATGCAACACTATGCAACATCTAGTAGATCATTTGATTCTACGCTTTACTTAGCTACTCTTAGCTCATATCTTTACTCTAAGGTTTTTATTACCTTAGGATCTCAACTCGGTCCACTGGCTTCTAAGGTCTCTACTACCTTAGCTCAAGCCTCTAATCTCTAGCTCATAAGGGTTCCTCTACCCTAACGAAGCTAACCACACGACTCGGCGTCGAGTCAATCATCCGCGGATAGCCCGCGCACTGGCTGCTCATCAGCCTACCGCCCTCTCTGTCTCAGCCCCCTAGCGGCGAAGTCGTCGCACACGCTAAGCTCGGCTCAAGTCGCACGACTTGACCATCTGGCGACGATCACGTTGCTCTTACCCAGCGTGAGCTCGAGTCACGACACACCGTCTGGCGGTGAACGGATCGCACCACACCCAACAACGGTACATGTCAGACTCAGCCACCTGGAGGCACCCGTACCGTACTTATCCAGCATGGATTCAGTCTGCTCTGGCGGTCTGATCCTCAAATGGCTTAACCATCCTGGCGGTGAAATCGTCGCACAAACGCCACGGCAATGGCTCAAGGCCCGGGCGGTGATCTCCATGTGATCGCCCCAATCCTCCCTCGGTACCAAGCTCGGCGGCGAAGTCGTCACACAAACGCCCTAGCTTCTACCAGGGTCATCACAAGTCATGGGATTCCGGAATCCACTTTCCACAGGTCAAGGGTCCATAGCCAACCCTATACTTTCGACCTAGCTCATCCTAGTGGCTATACCACTATACTCATCAACCTAGGTTCCAACACTCTAGGTTCTATGTCCATGTCACTTAACCTAGATATACTTGCTAGGTTCTTGTCATCTTTGCCTAGATGTTCACTTCTAGGTTTACTAGTTCGACCTAGGTTTACTATTACTAGGTTCGATGCCACAAACCTAGATTGTTCAACTCTAGGTTCACTTATTTAACCTATGTTCTTTAACACTAGGTTAGATGCCACTCGATCTACCTGACAACCTAGTTGTCCAATCATCTCGGCTCACGCTAGAGTTATCATCTAGCTCATATGCATGTTTTACTTGAACTAGCATTATTTATGTGTCATGCTCACTATGCTTTCTACTTAGCATGGTCATCTATGCATTATTGTTACCATGCATTCTCTATTTAGCCTTTACTCTATGCATATTTATTAATGCACCATTTAATCTTGTCTACATGCATATGCATCAACATGAGATTATATTGCTAAGACATAAAGGGCGACCTAGTCGCTTCGGTAAGCACAACCCACCTTAGATAGCTTTTCGATTGCTTGTCGACACTTGCAATCGGCCTCCCGCGGCACTCGGCACCCGTTTGGGCCCGACCTCACAGTTGCTCCCCACGAGCGCGCCGCTTCGCCGTTTCAAGTGCTAGCGATCTTTGCCTTGCCGCTACGGTGCTCGGGACCCGATCTCACGATTTATGGACGTTGCCTCGGCCTCCCAGGCGGAAATGGAGCTCCGAGTGCCCGTTTCTTCAATGTCTTTGCAACGGCTTGTCGAATTGCCGAACCGACTTCACCAACGTGTTTCGTTACCTACCAATTAGGTTTCCGAGGGGTCAAATGAGATCAAACTCATCTATTTACAAAAACCCTCTTTGGATGCCCTAGAATGCCATTTCTAGCAAATCCACCAAATCGATCTATGATTTGGGTATAGTCCATCAAAATAGCATGCTAGGGCTCCAAACAAACTAACTTTAGAGATCAAAACCCTATCCCTAAAGATCTACCATGAGAGGGCTCCAAGCTTACCTCTCCAAGAGCTCCATGGAAGAAGAAGATGAAGATGAAGATGAGGAAGAGGATCTCCTCCTTGGTCCTCTTCTTCTTTTCCTTTCCTTTCTCTTTTTCTTCTTCTCTTCTCTTTTCTCTTTTCCTTTCCTTCTTTTCCTCCCTTGCACGATCGGAGAGAGGGAGAGGCAGTGAGGGAGTGAGAGAGGGAGAGAAATACATCTCTCTAATAACCCCTCTCATATTGTAACAAAATGTTATTAGGTCCCTCCACTTTTCATCTCTTACACAGCCCTTACTGGGCGTTCTGCGCGCTGAGGGACCGGTCCCCGAGAGCTCTCCCCGGTATCACGCGTTCGGGAACCAGTCTCTCCCCGAGAGACCGGTCCTCGGGAGACCGGTTCCTCTCGAAGAGACCAGTCCCCGAGAGCTCATCTCGCGGGACTTAGCCAATTTTGGCTCTTCTCACTAATGTCGCAGGCTGGGACCGGTCCCTCCCCTGCCAGGGACCGGTTGCATCAGCAACCCCGCAGCCTTCAGCTGATGGGACCGGTCTCTCACCTCCAGAGACCGGTCCCCGAGAGCAACCTCAGCCCAAAAATGCAGATTGCATTATTTGCTCTCGCGGACTCCGTTCCAATGCACTTCTTGGGTTTCGTGCATCCTAGGCTTTTCCAAAGCCTATCCATTCGACCCTTAGTCGATCCTGGACAAAATGAAACTCTCGGATTTCGAGAACTCACATTGTTACATTCTCCCCTCCTTAAAAAGAGTTTCATCCGCGAAACTCACTCATTTCTAACCCCTTTTTTTTTTCCTCGACACACTTCTCGAGTACACATTTTATAGTATGTTATAATATATTATACTATTTTCGCGTAATATATTAAACTGTACGTAATTTAGTGTAAAAATTATGCAAAATGTGTTTTAACAATGTATATGTTGCACTACTCATATAGATATTATACTATTTGGAAGAGCATGTTGCACTATTTGAGAGAATGTTGCACTCTTTTATCTTATTAATTATATTTTATTATTTTTATTTTGTTTTGAATGATGATTTTCGTTTCATGTAATTATGACTTAGCAGTTGTCATTTTCAAAAAATTTTATACTTAATGGCTTAGCAGTTGTATATTTCTAGACATTTAAAGCATATAATTTTTATACATTTTGAAAGAGGGATAGTTTGGTCATCATTCTGAAAATTCGGACCGAATCTGCAAAATTCAAAAAGACGGCTTATTTTTGCAAAAGTTCAAAACTAATAGATTTTTTTATGCAAATTGGCCTTCTTTTATTCATCAAACAAAGAAAAAGGCAGAAGTGTAATTTGTCGTAATTGCTGGAATTGAAGCCACGGATTTTAATTGATTACTATCATCCTCGTGAACCATGGATGAATATCTTATGTAGGTGGCATTTTAGCTGCAGGTTTGGCATTTTGCTATGTTTAGTACTTCATTCGCATCTTCCATTAATTGTAGCAGATGTTGACACTGCATCTGCTTCCACATTGCTAGTTTGCGTGTATCCGTATCGTTGTTTCTGTTTTCTGTCGTTGTTTGATGCATGTCATGTAGAGAGAAAATATCTAGCTAGTTCGTTAGCAGCTTAAAAGTGTCTTCAGAATTTCCTTTATGTATGTTATCTAGACTCTGCCATGTTGGGAACATCTTAAACTCATACAATCAGGGAGCAATCTTTGGACTGTTGTTGTCTGAACGTGACAAAAGAAAAGGATGGAAAATTTACTATTAATGCCCTTGTTCAGCCTCTGAAGCATCACAAATTTAAAGAGCCAAAGAAGTTTAGCAACTTATGGAGTATACTGAAGTTCTTCTTCGTAGGACTTCGCCACACACTACACTCCACAGAGTTTATTTTTACACACCCAGCTAGCTTTGGCATCTGATTACATGTGATAGACACCATGGCCTTGCTACGTGCTCAGAAGATAGCGATGTTTTAGGTGGAGGGTTTAACGACTCAAAGGCGACTCAAGTCGCTAAACCCTTCCTCTCGAGCAAACATTACTCTCTAGTTTTATTCTATTCGACCTGATTCTCGTGAACTAACTAAAGGGCCCTCTAAGTGGACTCAATCTAGGGTTACAGTTTTCCTTAATTTATAGTTGACAACTTATATTTTGACGGAACTGTTGTTCTCTGGATGACTCTCATGTCCTGGTGCGAGCAAGCCGGACATGATTTTCGTCTTCATTGCGGTGCTCAAACGAATAGCTGCTTGCTCTGGAATTAGCTGCAAATTTGTAGAATGATGAGTACTAACCTGCAAAATGGCAGACCCAAAATAAGAGTCGTGCTACCCATACACCCCATTTAGAGTTGTAGATCCTACAACTCCTTGATCCAACGGCTGATATAAACTTGGTTTAAAAAAAAAAAAAA